>NW_026111587.1:1034394-1379193 GCF_024679095.1 Eriocheir sinensis | reverse complement strand
TGTAATTTGTATACATTTTTTTATACGTATTTACTTCATTTTATGTGTATTTTATATATATATTTTTATACATATCTACGTTATTTTATGTGTATTCGTATATATATTTTGAAACAAATTTACATTGTTTCATATGTATTTTGCATATCTATTTCAATACAGATTTACCTTATTGTATGTGCATTTTGTATATCTATTTTAATACAATTTTTTTTTTTTGTAAATATATTTTTATAACAAAAATGCGTTATTTTATGGGTATTTTACTTCTTTATTTTCATACAAATTTACATTATTTTATTAATATTCTGTGTATTTATTTTGATACGATTTTACATTATTCTATTTGTGTTTTGTATACATTTTTTTATAAAAATTTACGTTATTTTAAGTGTATTTGTTTATGTATTTTCATTCAAATTTACATTATTTTATGTGTATTTTGTATATGTATTTCAATACAAATTTACCTAATTTTATGTGTATTTTGTATATTTATTTTCATACAAATTTAAATTATTTTTGTGTATTTTTGTATATAGTTTTATACAAATTTATGTTATCTTATGTGTATTTTGTATATTTATTTTCATACAAATACTCATTCTTTTATTGATATTTTGTTTATTTATTTTGACGCGAATTTACATTATTTAATGTGTATTTTGTATATATATATATTTATACGTATTTACATCCTTTCATGTGTATTTTGTATATTTATAAAAAATGCGTTATTTTATGGGCATTTTGCATCTTTATTTTCATACAAATTTACGTTATTTTATTTACATTCTGTGTATTTATTATGATACGATTTTACATTATTCTATTTGTGTTTTGTATATATATTTTTTATACATATTTACATTATTTAATGAGTATTTTGTATATATATTTTATTCAAATTTACGTTAATTTAAGTGTATTTGTTTATATATTTTCACTCAAATTTACATTATTTTATGTGTATTTTGTATATGTATTTCTATACAAATTTACCTAATTTTATGTGTATTTTGTATATTTATTTTCATACAAATTTCATTTATTTTTGTGTATTTTTATATATAGTTTTATACAAATTTACGTTATTTTATGTGTATTTTGTATATGTATTTTCATACAAATACACATTCTTTTATTGATATTTACCTTATTTATTTTGACACGAATTTACATTATTTAATGTGTATTTTGTATATATATTTTTATACGTATTTACATCATTTCATGTGTATTTTGTATATATATTTCTATAGAAATCTACGTTATTTTATGTGTATTCGTATATATATTTTGAAACAAATCTACATTATTTTATGTGTATTTTGTATATATATTTCATTACAAATTTGCCTTATTTTATGTTTATTTTTATATCTATTTTCATTCAAATTCAAATCATTTTATGTGTATATATTTATTTGTATTTATGTTATTTTATGTGTATTTTCTATATATATTTTCATTCAAAATTACGTTATTTTATCGGTCTTTTGTTCATTTTATTTCAGATTATATATATATATATATATATATATATATATATATATATATATATATATATATATATATATATATATATATATATATATATATATATATATATATATATATATATATATATATATATATATATATATATATATATATATATATATATATATATATATATATATATATATATATATATATATATATATATATATATATATATATATATATATATTTTTTACGTTGTTGCCTATTGCGCCGGTAGGCAGCTTCCTGGTGGGGCCTGATGGTCGGCCCAAGGCTTCTTCCAGGTGGGGCCTGATGGTCGGCCCAGCCCGTTCTGGCACAGGCGAGTGTTTATAGTGACGCCATCTTGCATTGGCTCATGCTGCCCCCCGGAACTCGTTCTTGATTCGCTTGGACGGCTTACTCTAGAGTCCGGGTTGACGGGTGGTCTTCAGGACAGCATGTGGGTAGTTTTAAGCCACTCGGCGGTGACCGAAAAATCCGAGTGGTAGCGTGAGGATTCGAACCCGCGTCGTCCATCACGCGGCGAATGTGGTTCCAGTACGCTATCACTTCGGCCACCGCCTACCCACATTATTTTATGTGAATTTTGTTTATATATTTTCATAAAAATTTACGTTATTTTTTGTGTGTATTCGTATCTATTTTGATACAAATTTACATTATTTTAACTGTATTTTGCATATCTATTTCAATACAAATTTACCTTATAGTATGTGTATTTTGTATATTTATTTTAATACAAATTTAATTATTTTATGTGTATTTTTGTATATATTTTTTTTTAAATATGAGTTATTTTATATGTATTTTGTATATCTATTTTCATACAAATTTAAGTACTTTTGTGTATTTTTGTATATACTTTTATATCAATTTACGTTATTTAATGTGTTTTTTGTATATTTATATTTATACAAATACACATTCTTTTATTAGTATTTTGTTTATTTATTTCGATACCAGTTTACATTATTTTATGTGTAATTTGCACACATTTTTTAATGCGTATTTACCTCATTTTATGTGTATTTTGTATATATATCTTTATAGAAATATGCGTTATTTTATGTGTATTCGTATATATATTTTGAAACATATTTACATTGTTTTATGTATATTTTGCATATCTATTTCAATACAAATTTACCTTATTGTGTGTGCATTTCGTATATTTATTTTAATACAAATTCAAATATTTTATGTGTGTTTTGGTATATATTTAAAAAAAAATTGCGCTATTTTTGGGGTAATTTGCATCTTAATTTTCATACAAATTTACATTATTTTATTAATATTCTGTTTATTTATTTTGATACGATTTTACATTATTCTATTTGTGTTTTGTATATATTTTTGTATACATATTTACATTATTTAATGTGTATTTTATATATATATATTTTATACAAATTTACGTTAATTTAAGTGTATTTGTATATATTTTTTAATTCAAATTTACACTATTTGAAGTGTATTTTGTAAATACATTGTTTATATATTTTCATACAGCCTTACATTATTTTATGAGTGTTTTGTATATGTATTTCAATCCAAATTTGCCTAATTTTATGTGTATTTTGCCTATTTATTTTCAAACAAATTTAAATTATTTTTGCGTATTTTTGTATAAATTTTTATACAAATTTTAGTTATTTTATTTGTATTTTGTATATATATTTTCCTACATATATACATTCTATTATTGCAATTTTGTTTATTTATTTTGATACGGATTTCCATTACTTTATGTGTATTTTGTATATATATGTTTCTACGTATTTACATTATTTTATGTGTATTTCGGATATATCTTTTCATAAAAATTTACCTTATTTTATTGTGTGCTCTCGTATATATTTTGATACAAATTTTATACAAATTCATGTTATTTTATGTGTATTTGAATACATATTTTCATACAAATTTAAATTATTTTGTGTGTATTTTTACATATATTTCATTACAAATTTACCTTATTTTATGTTTGTTTCATATATTCATTTCATGCAATTTTAAATTATTTTATGTGTATATTTGTATTTGTATTTAGGTTATTTTATTTGTATTTTCTATATACATTTTCATCCAAAACTACATTATTTTATTGGTATTTTGTTAATTTAATTCGATACGAATTTAGATTATTTCAAAGGTATTTTTTTTACATTCTTTTATACGCATTTGCATTATTTAATGTGTGTGTGTGTATATATATATATATATATATATATATATATATATATATATATATATATATATATATATATATATATATATATATATATATATATATATATATATATATATATATATATATATATATATATATATATATATATATATATATATATATATATATATATATATATATATATATATATATATATATATATTTCTACAAATATACATTCTTTTATTGGAATTTTGTTTATTTATTTTGATACGAATTTACATTATTTTATGTGTATTTTGCATATATATTTTTCTACGTATTTTCATTATTTTATGTGTATTTTGTTTATATATTTTCATAAAAATTTACGTTATTTTATTGTGTGTATTCGTATCTATTTTGATACAAATTTACATTATTTTATGTGTATTTTGCATATCTATTTCAATACAAATTTACCTTTTAGTATGTGTATTTTGTATATTTATTTTAATACAAATTTAATTATTTTATATGTATTTTCGTATATATATTTTTTAAATATGAGTTATTTTATATGTATTTTGTATATCTATTTTCATACAAATTTAATTACTTTTGTCTATTTTTGTATATACTTTTATATCTATTTACGTTATTTTATGTGTATTTTGTATATTTATATTTATACAAATACACATTCTTTTATTAGTATTTTGTTTATTTATTTCGATACGAGTTTACATTATTTTATGTGTATTTTGTACACATTTTTTTATACGTATTTACTTCATTTTATGTGTATTTTGTATATATGTCTTTATAGAAATCTGCGTTATTTTATGTGTATTCGTATATATTTTGAAACAGATTTACATTGATTTATATGTATTTTGCATATCTATTTCAATACAAATTTACCTTATTGTGTGTGCATTTCGTATATTTATTTTAATACAAATTCAAATATTTTATGTGTGTTTTGGTATATATATTTTTATAAAAAATGCGTTATTTTATGGGTATTTTGCATCTTTATTTTCATGCAATTTTATTTTATTTATTTTATATATATTTAAATATAAATTTACATTATTTTATTGTGTGTATTGGTATTTATTTTGATACATATTTTATACAAATTCATGTTATTTTATGTGTATTTGTATATATATTTTCATACAAATTTATATTATTTTATGTGTATTTTTACATATTTTTCATTACAAATTTACCTTATTTTATGATTATTTTGTATATTTATTTCATTCAATTTTAAATTATTTTATGTGTATATTTGTATTTGTATTTACGTAATTTTACATATTTTTATACAAATTTTAGTTATTTTATTTGTATTTTGAATATATATTTTCCTACAAATATACATTCTTTTATTGAAATTTTATGTATTTATTTTTTTACGAATTTACATTATTTTATGTGTAATTTGTATGTATATTTTTCTACGTATTTAAATTATTTTATGTGTATTTTATATATACATTTTCATAAAAATTTACGTTATTTTATTGTGTGTATTCGTATATATTTTGATACAAATTTTATACAAATTCATGTTATTTTATGTGTGTTTGTATATATATTTTCATACAAATTTAAATTATTTTATGTGTATTTTTACATATATTTCATTACAAATTTACCTTATTTTATGTTTATTTTGTATATTTATTTTATTCAATTTTAAATTATTTAATGTGTATATTTGTATTTGTATTTAGGTTATTTTTGTGTGTTTTCAATATATATTTTCATCCAAAACTATATTATTTTATTGGTATTTTCTTAATTTAACTCGATACGAGTTGAGATTATTTCATAGGTATTTTGTATACATATTTTTATACTGATTTACATTATCTAATGTGTGTTTTGTATATATTTTTTTATGCAAATTAATTTTATGTGCATTTTTGTACATTTATTTTTATAGAAATTTGCGTTATTTTTTGTGTATTTTGTATATGTTTTCTCATACAAATTTACATTATTTTATTGGTTTTTTGTTTATTTATTTTGATACGAATTACATGATTATATGTGTATTTTTTACATGTTTTTTTATACGTTTTTACATTACTTAATGTGTATTTTGTTTATATATTTTTATACAAATTTACGTTATTATATTAGTATTTGTTAAAAATATTTCGATACAAATTTACTTTATTTTATGTATTTTGAATATATATTTCAACTCAAATTTAGCTTATTTTGTGTGTATTTTGTATATCTATTTTCATACAAATTTAATTACTTCTGTGTATTTTTGTATATAGTTTTATATAAATTTACGTTATTTTATGTGCATTTTGTATATTTATATTTATACAAATACACATTCTTTTATTGGTATTTTGTTTACATTATTTTATGTGTATTTTGTATACTTTTTTTATACGTATTTACTTAATTTTATGTGTATTTTGTATATATTTTTATAAAAATCTACGTTATTTTATGTGTATTCGTATAAATATTTTGAAAGAAATTTACATTGTTTTATATGTTTTTTGCATATCTATTTCAATACAAATTTACCTTATTGTATGTGCATTTTGTATATTTATTGTAATACAAATTTAAATATTTTATGTGTATTTTGGTATATATGTTTTTATAAAAAATGCGTTATTTAATGGGTATTTTGCATCTTTATTTTCATACAAATTTACATTGTTTTATTAATATTCTGTGTATTTATTTTGACACGATTTTACATTATTCTATTTGTGTTTTGTATATATTTTTTTATACATATTTACATTATTTAATGTGTATTTTGTATATTGTAAAACAAATTTACGTTATTTTATGCGCATCTGTTAAAATATTTAGATACAAATTTACATTATTTTATATATTTTTTATATATATTTCAATACAAATTTAGTTTATTTTATGTATATTTTGTATATCTATTTTCATTCGTATTAAAATAAATAAACAAAATAGCAATAAAATAATGTAAATTTGTATGAGAAAACATATACAAATACACATAAAATAACGCAAATTTCTAAAAAAATATATGTACAAAAATGCACATAAAATATATTAAATTTGCATAAAAATATATATACAAAACACACATTAAATAATGTAAATGCGTACATAAAATAACCTAAATTTGTATAAAGCTATATACAAAAATTCACAAAAATATTTAAAATTTGTATGAAAAGAAATATACAAAATACACATAAAACTAGGTAAATTTGTATTGAAATACACATACAAAATACATATAAAATAATGTAGATTTGAATGAAAATATATAAACAAATACACTTAAAATAACGTAAATTTGTATAAAATATATATGCAAGATACACATTAAATAATGTAAATGTGTATAAAAAATATATACAAAAAAGAAATAGAATAATGTAAAATCCTATCAATATAAATACACAGAATATCAATAAAATAATGTAAATTTGTATGAAAAGAAAGATGCAAAACTCCCATAAAATAGCGCATTTTTTTATAAAAATATATATTCCAAAATACACATAAAATATTTAAATTTGTATTGAAATAAATATACAAAATGCATATATAGTAAGGTAAATATGTATTGAAAGAGATATTCAAAAATACATATAAAACAAATTAAATTTGTTTCAAAATATATATACGAATACACATAAAATAACGTAGATTTCTATAGAATTATATATACAAAATACACATGAAATTATGTAAATACGTATAAAAATATATATACAAAATACATATCTAGGTAAATTCGTGTCAAAATAAATAAACAAAATATCATGAAAAGAATGTGTATTTGTATGAAAATAAATAATAGATAATAAATTTGTATGAAATATATATGCAAGATACATTAAATAATGTAAATATGTATAAAAAAAAATATATACAAAAAACAAATAGAATAATGTGAAATCGTATCAAAATAAATACACCGAATTTTAATAAAATAATGTAAATTTGTATGAAAATAAAGATGCAAAATTCCCATCAAATAGCGCATTTCTTATAAAAAATATATATACCAAAATACACATAAAATATTTAAATTTGTATTGAAATAAATATACAAAATGCACATACAATAAGGTAAATATGTATTGAAAGAGATATGCAAAAATACATATAAAACAATGTAAATTTGTTTCAAAATATATATACGAATACAAAAATAAAAAAACGTAGATTTCTATAAAAATATATATACAAAATACACATAATATTAAGTAAATACGTATAAAAAAAATGTGTATTTGTAAAAATATAAATATACAAAATACACATAAAATATCGTAAATTTGTTTAAAACTATATACAAAAATACACAGATGTAATTAAATTTGTATGAAAATATATATACAAAATACAGCTAAAATAAGCTAAATTTGAATTGAAATGTACATACAAAATACATAAAATAATGTAAATCTGTATCAAAATATTTATACAAATACATAATAACGAAGATTTGTTTAAAAATATATAAACAAAATACACATTAAGTAATGTAAATACGTATAAAAAATATGTACAAAATACACATATAATCATGTAATTCGTATCAAAATAAATAAACAAAATAGCAATAAAATAATGTAAATTTGTATGAGAAAACATATACAAATAACGGAAATTTCTATAAAGATATATGTACAAAAATGCACATAAAATAAAGTAAATTTGCAAAAAAAAAATATATATATATAAAACACACACTAAATAATGTAAATGCGTACTTAAAATAACCTAAATTTGTATAAAACTATATACAAAAATACACAAAAATAATTTAAATTTGTTTGAAAAGAAATATACAAAATACACATAAATTAGGTAAATTTGTATTGAAATATATACAAAATACACATCAAATAATGTAAATTTGAATGAAAATATATAAACAAATACACTTAAATAACGTAAATTTGTATAAAATATATATGCAAGATACACATTAAATAATGTAAATGTGTATAAAAAATATATATACAAAAAACAAATAGAATAATGTAAAATCGTATCAAAATAAATACACAGAATATCAATAAAATAATGTAAATTTGTATGAAAATAAAGATTCAAAGCTCCCAAAAATTATCACATTTCTTATAAAAATATATTTACCAAAATACACATAAAATATTTAAATTTGTATTGAAATAAATATACAAAATGCATATACAGTAAGGTAAATTTGTATTGAAAGAGATATTCAAAAATACATATAAAACAATGTAAATTTGTTTCAAAATATATATACGAATACACATAAAATAAAGAAGATTTCTATTGAAATATATATACAAAATACATATGAAATTATGTAAATACGTATAAAAATATATATACAAAATACATATCAAATAATGTAAATTTTTGTTTATGTATTTTTATAAAAATATGCTTTATTTTATGGGTATTTTGCATCTTTATTTTCATACAAATTTACGTTATTTGATTGATATTCTGCTCATTCATTTTGATACGATTTGACATTATTCTATGTGTATTTTGTATATATTTTTCATACAAATTTACGTTATTTTATGTGTATTTGTTTATATATTTTGACACAAATTTACAATATTTTATGGGTATTTTGTATATATATTTCAAAAGAATTTTACCTAGTTTTATGTGTATTTTGAATATCTATTTTCATACAAACTCAAATTATTTATATGTATTTTTGATTATATTTCAATACAAACTTTAGTTATGTTATGTGTATTTTGTAAATCTATTTTCATTCAAATATATATTATTTTATTGGTATTTTGTTGATTTATATTGATACGAGTTTACATTATTTTATATGTACTTTTTATATATATTTTTATACGCATTTACATTATTTAATATTTATTTTGAATGTATAATTTTATAGAAATTCATGGTATTTTATGTGTATTTGTATATATATTTTCATATAAATTTACATTATTTTATGTGTATTTTGTACATATATTTCATTACAAATTTACCTTATTTTATGTTTATTTTGTATGTGTATTTTGTACATTTATATTTATACACGTTTACTCATACAAATTTATATTATTTTATTGGTATTTTTTTTTTTATACGAATTACATGATTATATGTGTATTTTGTACACATTTTTTTATACGTATTTACATTATTTAATGTGTACTTTGTTTATATATTTTCATACAAATTTACGTTATTATATGTGTATTTGTATAAATATTTTGATACAAATTTACTTTATTTCATGTATTTTGTATATATATTTCAATTCAAATTTAGCTTATTTTGAGTGTATTTTGTATATATTTTCATACAAATTTAATTACTTCTGTGTATTTTTGTATATAGTTTTATATAAATTTACGTTATTTTATGTGTATTTTGTATATTTATATTTATACAAATACACATTCTTTTATTTGTATTTTGTTTATTTATTTTGATACGAATTTACATTATTCTATGTGTATTTTGCATACATTTTTTTATACGTATTTACTTCATTTTAGGTGTATTTTGTATATATATATTTTTTATAGAAATCTACGTTATTTTATGTGTATTCGTATACATATTTTGAAACAAATTTACATTGCTTTATATGTATTTTGCATATCTATTTCAATACAAATTTACCTTATTGTACATATAAAACAATGTAAATTTGTTTCAAAAATATATGAATACAAATCAAATAACGTAGATTTCTATAAAAATATATATACAAAATACACATAAAATTAAGTAAATACGTATAAAAAAATGTAAACAAAATACACATAAAATAATGTAAATTCGAAACAAAATAAATAAACAAAATACCAATAAAAAAATGTGTATTTGTATAAATATAAATGTACAAAATACACATACAAAATAAGCATAAAATAATGTAAATTTGTAATGAAATATATGAACAAAATATACATAAAATAATGTAAATTTATATGAAAATATATATACAAATACACATAAAAAACCATGAATTTGTATAAAATTATATATTCAAAATAAATAGTAAATAACGTAAATGCGTATAAAAATATATATACAAATTACATATAAAATAATGTAAATTCGTATCAATATAAATGAACAAAATACCAATAAAATAATATATATTTGAATGAAAATAGATTTACAAAATACACATAACCTAACTAAAATTTGTATTGAAATATATACAAAAATACATAAAAATAATTTGAGTTTGTATGAAAATAGATATTTAAAATACACATAAAACTAGGTAAATTTCTTTTGAAATATGTGTACAAAATGCCCATAAAATATTGTAAATTTGTATCAAAATATATAAACAAATACACATAAAATAACGGAAATTTGTATGATAAATATATACAAAATACACATAGAATAATGTCAAATCGTATCAAAATGAATGAGCAGAATATCAATAAAATAACGTTAATTTGTATGAAAATAAAGATGCAAAATACCCATAAAATAAAGCATATTTTCATAAAAATACATATAGAAAAATACACATAGAATAATTAAATTTGTATTAAAATTAATATACAAAATTCATATACAATAAATTTAAATTTGATTATATTAAATGAAATAAATATACAAAATAAACATAAAATAAGGTAAATTTGTAATAAAATATATGTAAGAATACACATAAAATAATATAAATTTGTATGAAAATATATATACAAATACACATAAAATAACATGAATTTGTATAAATTTGTTTCAAAATATATAATACACACAAAATAACGTAAATTTTATGAAATGTATATATAAATACACATAAAATAGTTTAAATACGTAGAAAATATATATACAAAATACACATAAAATAATGTAAATTCGTAAAAATTAAATACACAAAGTTCCAATAAAAGAATGTATATTTGTAGGAAAATATATATAAAAACAAATAAATAACTAGAATTTGTATAAAATATATACAAAATACACAAAAATAGTTTAAATTTGTTTGAAAATAGATATGCAAAATACACATAAAGTTAGGCAAATTTGTAATGAATACATATACAAAACTCACATAAAATAATGTAAATTTGTATTAAATATAAACAAATACATATAAAATAACGTAAATTTGATAAATATATATACAAATATACATTAAATATTTTAAATATGAATAAAATTATATTATATTATATATATTTTATTGATATTTGCGTTATTTATGTATTTTGTATATGTTTTCTCATAGAAATTTACATTATTTTATTGGTATTTTGTCTATTTATTTTGATACAATTACATGATTATTTGTGTTTTTTGTACATTTTTTTATACGTATTTACATTATTTAATGTGTATTTTGTTTATATATATTTATACAAATTTACGTTATTATATCTGTATTTGTATAAGTATTTTGATACAAATTTACATTATTTTATGAATTTTGTATATATTTCAATTCAAATTTAGCTTATTTTATGTGTATTTTATATCTATTTATTTTAATACAAAATCAAATATTTTATGTTTTTTCGTATATATATTTTTAAAAAAATGCGTTATTTTATGGGTATTTTGCATCTTAATTTTCATACAAATTTACATTATTTTATTAATATTTTCTGTATTTATTTTGATACGATTTTACATTATTTTATTTGTGTTTTGTATATATATTTTTATACATATTTACATTATTTAATGTGTTTTTTGTATATATATTTGATACAAATTTACGTTATTTTAAGTCTATATGTTTATATATTTTCATTCAAATTTACATTATTTTATGTGTATTTTGTATATGTATTTCAATACAAATTTACCTATTTTTATATGTTTTTTGTATATTTATTTTCATACAAGTTTAAATTATTTTCATGTATTTTTGTATATAGTTTTATACAAATTTAGGTTATTTTATGTGTATTTTGTATATCTATTTTCATACAAATACACATTCTTTTCATGATATTTTGTTTATTTATTTTGACACGAATTAACATTATTTAATGTGTATTTTGTATATATATTTTTATACGTATTTACATTATTTCAAGTGAATTTTGTATATATATTTCTATAGAAATCAGCGTTATTTTATGTGTATTCGTATATATATTTTGAAACAAATTTACATTGTTTTATGTGTATTTTGCAAATTTTTTCAATACAAATTTACCTTATTGTATGTGCATTTTGTATATTAATTTTAATACAAATTTGATTAATCTATGTGTATTTTTGTATATGTATTTTTATAAAAATATGCTTTATTTTATGGGTATTTTGCATCTTTATTTTCATACAAATTTACATTATTTTATTGATATTCTGTGTATTTATTTGATATGTTTTTACATTATTGTATGTGTATTTTGTATATATATTTTATATAAAATGTATTTGTTTTCATTTCATACAAATCTACATTATTTTATGTTTTTTTTTTACATGTATTTAAATGCAAATTTAACTAGTTATATGTGTATTTTGTATATCTATTTTGTATGTTTATTTTCATATATAGAAACTTACTCTATTTTATGGGTATTCATATATATATTTTGATACAAATTTACATTATTAATGTGTATTTGGCATATCTATTTCAATACAAATTTACTTTTTTGTACGTGCATTTTGTATATTTATTTTAATACAAAATTAATTATTTTATATGTATTTTTGTATATATATTTTTATGCAAATATGCGTTATTATATGGATATTTTGCATCTTTATTTTCATACAAATTTACATTATTTTATTGATATTCTCTTTATTTATTTTGATACGATTTAACATTATTCTATGTGTTTTTTGTATATATTTTTTTTATACATATTTACATTATTTAATGTTCATTTTGTATAAATATTTTATCCAAATTTACATTATTTTATGTGTATTTGTTTATATATTTTCATACATATTTACATTATTTTATATGTTTTTTATATATATATTTTTCTACGTATTTAAATTATTTTATGTGTATTTTGTATATACATTTTCATAAAAAAATTACGTTATTTTATTGTGTGTATAAGTATATATTTTGATACAAACTTTATACAAATTCATGTTATTTAATGTGTATTTGTATATATATTTTCATACAAATTTATATTATTTTATGTGTATTTTTTCATATATTTCATTACAAATTTACCTTATTTTATGTTTATTTTGTATATTTATTTCATTCAATTTTAAATTATTTTATGTGTATATTTGTATTTGTCTTTAGGTTATTTTTTGTGTATTTTGTATATATATTTTCATCCAAAATTACATTATTATATTGGTATTTTCTTAATTTAATTCGATACGAATTTAGATTTTTTCATAGGTATTTTGTATACATATTTTTATACTCATTTACATTATCTAATGTGTGTTTTGTATATATATTTTTATGCAAATTTATTTTATGTTCATTTTTGTACATATATTTTTATAGAAATTTGCGTTATTTTACGTATATAGTTTTATATAAATTTACGTTATTTTATGTGCATTTTGTATATTTATATTTATACAAATACACATTCTTTTATTGCTATTTTGTTTATTTATATTTATACGAATTTACATTATTTTATGTGTATTTTGTATACATTTTTTTATATGTATTTACTTAATTTTATGTGTATTTTGTAAATGTATTTATATAGAAATCTACGTTATTTTATGTGTATTCGCATATATATTTTGAAACAAATTTACATTATTTTATATGTATTTTGCATATCTATTTCAATACAAATTTACCTTATTGTATGTGCATTTTGTATATTTATTTTTATACAAATTCAAATATTTTATGTGTATTTTGGTATCAATAATTTTATAAAAAATGCGTTATTTTATAGGTATTTTGCATCTCAATTTTCATATAAATTTACATTATTTTATTAATATTCTGTGTATATATTTTGATACGATTTTACATTATTCTATTTGTGTTTTGTATATATTTTTTTATACATATTTACATTATTTAATGTGTATTTTGTATATATATTTCATACAAATTTACGTTATTATATGTGTATTTGTTTATATATTTCTTTCAAATTTACATTATTTTATGTGTATTTTGTATATGTATTTCAATAGAAATTAACCTATTTTTATGTGTATTTTGTATATTTCTTTTCACACAAATTTAAATTATTTTTGTGTATTTTTGTATATAGTTTTATACAAATTTAGGCTATTTTATGTACGCATTTACATTATTTAATGTGTGTTTTGTATATATATTTTTATCCAAACTTAATTTATTTTACGTTCATTTTTGGACACATATTTTTATAGAAATTAGCGTTATTTTATATGTATTTGTATATCTTTTCTCATACAAATTTACATTATTTTATTGCTATTTTGTTTATTTAGTTTGATACGAATTGCATGATTATATGTGTATTTTGTACATATTTTTTATACGTATTTACATTACTTAATGTGTATTTTGTTTATATATTTTTAAACAAATTTACGTTATTATAGGTATTTTTATAAATATTTTGATACAAATTTACATTATTTTATGTATTTTGTATATACATTTGAATTCAAATTTAGCTTATTTTATTTGTATTTTGTATATCTATTTTCATACGAATTTAATTACTTCTGTGTATTTTTGTATATAGTTTTATACAAATTTACGTTATTTTATGTGTATTTTGTATATTTATATTTATACAAATACACATTCTTTTATTGGTATTTTGTTTATTTATTTTGATACGAATTTTATTATTTTATGTGTATTTTGTATACATTTTTTTATACGTATTTACTTCATTTTACGTGTATTTTGTATATATATTTTTATACAAATCTACGTTATTTTATATGTATTCGTATATATATTTTGAAACAAATTTACATTGTTTTATATGTATTTTGTATATCTATTTCAATACAGATTTACCTTATTGTATGTGTATTTTGTATATTTATTTTAATACAAATAAATTTTTTTATGTATATTTTTGTATATATTTAAAAAAAATGCGTTATTTTATGGGTATTTTGCTTCTTTATTTTCATACAAATTTACATTATTTTATTAATATTCTGTGTATTTATTTTGATACGATTTTACATTATTCTATTTGTGTTTTGTATATATTTTTTTATACAAATTTACGTTATTTTAAGTGTATTTGTTTATGTATTTTCATTTAAATTTACATTATTTTATGTGTATTTTGTATATGTATTTCAATACAAATTTAACTATTTTTATATGTTTTTTGTATATTTATTTTCATTCAAGTTTAAATTATTTTTGTGTATTTTTATATATAGTTTTATACAAATTTAGGTTATTTTATGTGTATTTTGTATATCTATTTTCATACAAATACACATTCTTTTCATGATATTTTGTTTATTTATTTTGACACGAATTAACATTATTTAATGTGTATTTTTTATATATATTTTTATACGTATTAACATTATTTCAAGTGTATTTTGTATATATATTTCTATAGAAATCTGCGTTATTTTATGTGTATTCGTATATATATTTTGAAACAAATTTACATTGTTTTATGTGTATTTTGCATATTTTTTCATTACAAATTTACCTTATTGTATGTGCATTTTGTATATTAATTTTAATACAAATTTGATTAATCTATGTGTATTTTTGTATATGTATTTTTATAAAAATATGCTTTATTTAATGGGTATTTTGCATATTTATTTGTTTTCATTTCATACAAATCTATATTATTTTATGTTTTTTTAGTACATGTATTTAAACACAAATTTAACTAGTTATATGTGTATTTTGTATATCTATTTTGTTTGTATATTTTCATAGAAATTTACTCTATTTTATGAGTATTCGTATATATATTTTGATACAAATTTACATTATTAATGTGTATTTTGCATATCTATTTCAATACAAATTTACTTTATTGTACTTGCATTTTGTATATATATTTTGATACAAATTTAATTATTTTATATGTATTTTTGTATATATTTTTATGAAAATATGCGTTATTATATGGTTATTTTGCGTCTTTATTTTCATACAAATTTACATTATTTTATTGATATTCTCTTTATTTATTTTGATACGATTTAACATTATTCTATGTGTTTTTTGTATATATTTTTTTTTATACATATTTACATTATTTAATGTTCATTTTGTATATATATTTTATCCAAATTTACATTATTTTATGTGTATTTGATTATATATTTTCATACATATTTACATTATTTTATGTGTTTTTTGTATATATATTTTTCTACGTATTTAAATTATTTTATGTGTATTTTGTATATACATTTTCATAAAAAAATTACGTTATTTTATTGTGTGTATAAGTATATATTTTGATACAAATTTTATACAAATTCATGTTATTTAATGTGTATTTGTATATATATTTTCATACAAATTTATATTATTTTATGTGTATTTTTTCATATATTTCATTACAAATTTACCTTATTTTATGTTTATTTTGTATATTTATTTCATTCAATTTTAAATTATTTTATGTGTATATTTGTATTTGCATTTAGGTTATTTTATGTGTATTTTGTATATATATTTTCATCCAAAAATACATTATTATATTGGTATTTTCTTAATTTAATTCGATACGAATTTAGATTATTTCATAGGTATTTTGTATACATATTTTTATACTCATTTACATTATCTAATGTGTGTTTTGTATATATATTTTTATGGAAATTTATTTTATGTTCATTTTTGTACATATATTTTTATAGAAATTTGCGTTATTTTATGTATATAGTTTTATATAAATTTTCGTTATTTTATGTGCATTTTGTATATTTATATTTATACAAATACACATTCTTTTATTGCTATATTGTTTATTTATATTTATACGAATTTACATTATTTTATGTGTATTTTGTATACATTTTTTTATACGTATTTACTTAATTTTATGTGTATTTTGTATATGTATTTTTATAGAAATCTACGTTATTTTATGTGTATTGGCATATATATTTTGAAACAAATTTACATTATTTTATTAGTATTTTGCATAGCTATTTCAATACAAATTTACCTTATTGTATGTGCATTTTGTATATTTATTTTGATACAAATTCAAATATTTTATGTGTATTTTGGTATCAATAATTTTATAAAAAATGAGTTATTTTATAGGTATTTTGCATCTTAATTTTCAAACAAATTTACATTATTTTATTAATATTCTGTGTATATATTTTGATACGATTTTACATTATTCTATTTGTGTTTTGTATATATTTTTTTTATACATATTTACATTATTTAATGTGTATTTTGTATATATATTTCATACAAATTTACGTTATTATATGTGTATTTGTTTATATATTTTCTTTCAAATTTACATTATTTTATGTGTATTTTGTGTATTTCAATAGAAATTAACCTAATTTTATGTGTATTTTGTATATTTCTTTTCATACAAATTTAAATTATTTTTGTGTATTTTTGTATATAGTTTTATACAAATATAGGTTATTTTATGTACGCATTTACATTATTTAATGTGTGTTTTGTATATATATTTTTATCCAAAGTCAATTTATTTTACGTTCATTTTTGGACATATATTTTTATAGAAATTAGCGTTATTTTATATGTATTTGTATATGTTTTCTCATACAAATTTACATTATTTTATTGCTATTTTGTTTATTTAGTTTGATACGAATTACATGATTATATGTGTATTTTGTACATATTTTTATACGTATTTACATTACTTAATGTGTATTTTGTTTATATATTTTTAAACAAATTTACGTTATTATATGTATTTTTATAAATATTTTGATACAAATTTACATTATTTTATGTATTTTGTATATACATTTCAATTCAAATTTAGCTTATTTTATCTGTATTTTGTATATCTATTTTCATACGAATTTAATTACTTCTGTGTATTTTTGTATATAGTTTTGTACAAATTTACGTTATTTTATGTGTATTTTGTATATTTATATTTATACAAATACACATTCTTTTATTGGTATTTTGTTTATTTATTTTGATACGAATTTACATTATTTTATGTGTATTTTGTATACATTTTTTTATACGTATTTACTTCATTTTACGTGTATTTTGTATATATATTTTTATACAAATCTACGTTATTTTATGTGTATTCGTATATATATATATATTTGAAACAAATTTACATTGTTTTATATGTATTTTGCATATCTATTTCAATACAGATTTACCTTATTGTATGTGTATTTTGTATATTTATTTTAATACAAATAAATTTTTTTATGTGTATTTTTGTATATATATTTAAAAAAAAATGCGTTATTTTATGGGTATTTTGCTTATTTATTTTCATACAAATATACATTATTTTATTAATATTCTGTGTATTTATTTTGATACGATTTTACATTATTCTATTTGTGTTTTGTATATATTTTTTTTATACAAATCTACCTTATTTTAAGTGTATTTGTTTATGTATTTTCATTGAAATTTACAGTATTTTATGTGTATTTTGTATATGTATCTCAATACAAATTTACCTAATTTTATGTGTATTTTGTATATTTATTTTCATACAAATTTAAATTATTTTTGTGTATTTTTGTATATAGTTTTATACAAATTTATGTTATCTTATGTGTATTTTGTATATTTATTGTCATACAAATACACATTCTTTTATTGACATTCTGTTTATTTATTTTGACGCGAATTTACATTATTTAATGTGTATTTTGTATATATTTTTATACGTATTTACATCCTTTCATGTGTATTTTGTATATTTATAAAAAATGCGTTATTTTATGGGTATTTTGCATCTTTATTTTCATACAAATTTACATTATTTTATTTACATTCTGTGTATTTATTTTAATACGATTTTACATTATTCTATTTGTGTTTTGTATATATATTTTTTATACATATTTACATTATTTAATGAGTATTTTTTATATATATTTTATACTAATTTATGTTAATTTAAGTGTATTTGTTTATATATTTTCATTCAAATTTACATTATTTTATGTGTATTTTGTATATTTATTTTCATACAAATTTAACTTATGTTTGTGTATTTTTATATATAGTTTTATACAAATTTTCGTTATTTTATGTGTATTTTGTATATGTATTTTCATACAAATACACATTCTTTTATTGATATTTTAATTATTTATTTTGACACGAATCTACATTATTTAATGTGTATTTTGTATATATATTTTTATACGTATTTACAACATTTCATGTGTATTTTGTATATATATTTGTATAGAAATCTTCGTTATTTTATGCGTATTCGTATATATATTTTGAAACAAATCTACATTATTTTATGTGTATTTTGTATATATATTTCATTATAAATTTGCCTTATTTTAAGTTTACTTTTATATCTATTTTCATTCAAATTCAAATCATTTTATGTGTATATATTTATTTGTATTTACGTTATTTTATGTGTAATTTCTATATATATTTTCATTCAAAATTACATTATTTTATCGGTATTTTGTTCATTAATTTCGACACGAATTTAGATTATTTCATGTGTATTTTCTATACATATACATATAGAGTAAATTTCTATGAAAATATATATTCAAAATACATATAAAATTATGTAAATAAGTATAAAAAGATATATATCAAATACACCTAAAAAAAATGAAAATTCGTATCAAAATAAATAAATAAAATTCCGATAAAAGAACGTATATTTGTAGGAAAATAAATATACAAAATACACATAAAATTACGAAAATTTGAATAAAAATATATACAAAAATACACAAAATTAATTTCAATTTGTATGAAAATAGATATACAAAATACACATATAATTAGTTAAATTTGTATTTAAGTACATGTACAAAATTCACATAAAATAATGTAAATTTGTATGAAATGAAAACAAATTCACATAAAATAACGTACATTGGTATAAAATAGATATACAAAATATACATAGAATAATGTAAAATCTTATCAAAATAAATACACAGAATATCAATAAAATAATGTAATTTTGTATGAAAATAAAGATGCAAAATACCCATAAAATAAAGCATATTTTTTTTAAAAATACATATACAAGAATACACATAGAATAATTAAATTTGCATTAAAATTAATATACAAAATGCGTATATAATAAGGTCAATTTGTATTGAAAAAATCTGCAACATAGACGTTTACTCATACAAATTTATATTATTTTATTGGTATTTTGTTTATTTATTTTGATACGAATTACATGATTATATGTGTATTTTGTACATATAGAATAATATACACATAGAATAACTAAATTTGTGTTAAAATTAATATACAAAATGCACGTACAATAAGGTAAATTTGTATTGAAAAAATATACAAAATGCACTTTAAAGCGTAAATTTGTTTAAAAATCTATATACGAATACACATAAAATAACGTAGATTTCTATAGAAATATATATACAAAATACACATGAAATGATGTAAATACGTATAAAAATATATATATACAAAATACACATTAAATAATTTAAATTCTCGTCAAAATAAATAAACAAAATATCAATAAAAGAATGTGTATTTGTATGAAAATAGATATACAAAATACACATAAAATATTGTAAATTTGTATAAAACTCAATACAAAAATACACAAAAAATAATTTAAATTTGTATAAAATATATATACAAAATACACATGAAATTAGGTAAATTTCTATTGAAATACATATACAAAATACACATAAAATAATATAAATTTGAATAAAAATATATAAACAAATACACTTAAAATAACGAAAATTTGTATGAAATATATATAGAAAATACACATTAAATAATGTAAATATGTATAAAAAAAACATATACAAACAAATTCTCATATTTAAATAAAAATATATACAAAAATACACATAAAATAATTAAATTTGTATTAAAATAAATATACAAAATACACATACAATAAGGTAGATTTTTATTGAAATAGATATGCAAAAAACACATAAAATAATGAAAATTTTTATCAAAATATATACGAATACACACAATAAAATTACGTAATATTTTATGAAAATATATATACAAAATACACATAAAATAATGTAAATACATAGAAAAATATATATACAAAATACACATAAAATAATGTAAATTCGTATCAAAATAAATAAACAAAATTTCCTCTAAAAGAATGTATATGTGTAGGAAAATATATATACAAAATACAAATAAAATAAAAAAAATTTGTATAAAAATAATACAAAAATACACAAAAATAATTTAAATTTGTTTGAAAATAGATATGCAAAATACAAATGAAATTAGCCAGTTTTTATTGAAATACATATACAAAATCCACATAATATAATGTAAATTTGTATGAAAATATATAAACAAATACACATAAGATAACGTAAATTTCCATAAAATATATGTACAAAATATACATTAAATAATGTAAATATGTCTAAAAATATATATACAAAATACACAGAATAACGTAAAATCGTATCAAAATAAATAAACAGACAATCAATAAAATAATGTAAATTTGTATGAAAATAAAGATGCAAAATACCCATATAATAACGCATATTTGTTTAAAAATATATATACAAAAATACACATAAAATAATTAAAATTGCATCAAAATAAATATACAAAAGGCACATACAATAAAGAAAATTTGTATTGAAATAGATATGCGAAATACACATAAATAATGTAAATTTGTATCAAAATATATAGACGAATACACATAAAATAGAGTAAATTTCTATGAAAATATATATTCAAAATACATATAAAATTATGTAAATAAGTATAAATATATATATATCAAATACACCTAAAATAATGAAAATTCGTATCAAAATAAATAAACAAAATTCCGATAAAAGAACGTATATTTGTAGGAAAATAAATATACAAAATTCACATAAAATTACGAAAACTTGAATAAAAATATATACTAAAATACACAAAATTAATTTCAATTTGTATGAAAATAGATATACATAATACACATATAATTAGTTAAATTTGTATTTAAATACATGTACAAAATACACATAAAATAATGTAAATTTGTATGAAATGAAAACAAATTCACATAAAATAACGTTCATTTGTATGAAATATATATACAAAATATACATAGAATAATGTAAAATCGTATCAAAATAAATACACAGAATATCAATAAAATAAGGTAAATTTGTATGAAAATAAAGATGCAAAATACCCATAAAATAAACCATTTTTTTTTATGAAAATACATTTACAAAAATACACATAGATTAATTAAATTTGTATTAAAATTAATATACAAAATGCACGTACAATAAGGTAAATTTATATTGAAAAAATATGCAGAATGCACATAAAACAATGTATATTTGTTTCAAAATATATATACGAATACACATAAAATAATATATATTTCTATAAAAATATATATACAAAATACACATAAAATTAAGTAAATACGTATAAAAAAATGTATACAAAATACACATAAAATAATGTAAATTCGAATTAAAATAAATAAACAAATTACCAATAAAAGAATGTGTATTTGGATAAATATAAATATACAAAATTCACATACAAAATAAACATAAAATAAGGTAGATTTGTAAAAAAATATATGTACAAAATACACATAAAATAATGTAAATTTATATAAAAATATATATACAAATACATATAAAATACCATGAATTTGTATGAAAATATATATTCAAAATAAATATTAAATAATGTAAAAGCGTATAAAAATATATATACAAAGTACATATAAAATAATGTAAATTCGTATCAATATAAATCAACAAAACACCAATAAAATAATATATATTTGAATGAAAATAAATTTACAAAATTCACATAACATAACTAAAATTTGTATTAAAATATATACAAAAATACATAGAAATAATTTGAGTTTCTATAAAAAATAGATATACAAAATACACATAAAACTAGGTAAATTTCTTTTGAAATGTATATGCAAAATACCCATAAAATATTGTAAATTTGTGTCAAAATATATAAGCAAATACACATAAAATAACGTAAATTTGTATGAAAAATATATACAAAATACACATAGAATAATGTCAAATCGTACCAAAATGAATGAGCAGAATATCAATAAAATAATGTAAATTTGTATGAAAATAAAGATGCAAAATACCCAAAAAATAAAGCATATGTTTATAAAAATACAGATACAAAAATACACATCGAATAATTAAATTTGTATTAAAATTAATATACAAAATGCGTATATAATAAGGTAAATTTGTATTGAAAAAATATGCAACATACACGTTTACTCATACAAATTTATATTATTTTATTGGTATTTTGTTTATTTATTTTGATACGAATTACATGATTATATGTGTATTTTGTACATATTTTTACACATAAAATAACGTAAATTTGTATGAAAAATATATACAAAATACACATAGAATAATGTCAAATCGTATCAAAATGAATGAGCAGAATATCAATAAAATAATGTAAATTTGTATGAAAATAAAGATGCAAAATACCCAAAAAATAAAGCATATGTTTATAAAAACACAGATACAAAAATACACATCGAATAATTAAATTTGTATTAAAATTAATATACAAAATGCGTATATAATAAGGTAAATTTGTATTGAAAAAATATGCAACATACACGTTTACTCATACAAATTTATATTATTTTATTGGTATTTTGTTTATTTATTTTGATACGAATGACATGATTATATGTGTATTTTGTACATATTTTTTTATACGTATTTACATTATTTAATGTGTATTTTGTTTATATATTTTCATACAAATTTACGTTATTATATGTGTATTTGTATAAATATTTTTATACAAATTTACTTTATTTCATGTATTTTGTATATATATTTCAATTCAAATTTAGCTTATATCGTGTGTATTTTGTATATATTTTCATACAAATTTAATTACTTCTGTGTATTTTTGTATATAGCTTTATATTTTGTATATTTATATTCATAGAAATACACATTCTTTTATTGGTATTTTGTTTATTTATTTTGATACGAATTTACATTATTTTATGTGTATCTTGTATACATTTTTTTATATGTATTTACTTCATTTTATGTGTATTTTGTATATATATTTTTATAGAAATCTACGTTATTTTATGTGTATTCGTATATATATTTTGAAACAAATTTACATTGTTTTATATGTATTTTGCATATCTATTTCAATACAAATTTACCTTATTGTATGTGTTTTTTGTATATTTATTTTAATACAAATTAAATTTTTTGATGTGTATTTTGGTATATATATTTTTATAAATAAAAAAATGCGTTATTTTATGGGTATTTTGCTTCTTTATTTTCATACAAATTTACATTATTTTATTAATATTCTGTGTATTTATTTTGATACGATTTTACATTATTCTATTTGTGTTTTGTACATATTTTTTTATACAAATTTACGTTTTTTTTATAAAATTATTGATACCAAAATACACATAAAATATTTCAATTTGTATTAAAATAAATATACAAATAGCACATACAATAAGGTAAATTTGTATTGAAATATATATGCAAAATACATATAAAATAATGTAAATTTGTTTCAAAATATATATACGAATACACATAAAATAACGTAGATTTCTATAAAAATACATATACAAAATACACATAACATTAAGTAAATACGTATAAAAAAATGTATACAAAATACACATAAAATAATGTAAATTCGTATAAATGTAAATAAACAATATACCAATAAAAGAATGTGTATTTGTATAAATATAAATATACAAAATGCACATAAAATAACGTAAATTTATATAAAACTATATACATAAAATAACGCAAATTTCTATAAAAATATATGTACAAAAATGAACATAAAATAAATTTGCATAAAAATATATATACAAAACACACATTAGATAATGTAAATGAGTATAAAAATATGTATAGAAAATTCCTATGAAATAATCTAAATTCGTATCGAATTAAATTAATAAAATACAAAAAAAATAATTTAATTTTTGATGAAAATATATATACAAAATACACATAAAATAAACTAAATACAAATATACACATAAAATATTGTATTTTGTATATACATTTCAATTCAAATTTAGCTTATTTTATCTGTATTTTGTATATCTATTTTCATACGAATTTAATTAATCTGTATTTTTGTATATAGTTTTATACAAATTTACGTTATTTTATGTGTATTTTGTATATTTATATTTATACAAATACACATTCTTTTATTGGTATTTTGTTTATTTATTTTGATACGAATTTACATTATTTTATGTGTATTTTGTATATATATTTTTATACAAATCTACGTTATTTTATGTGTATTCGTATATATATTTTGAAACAAATTTACATTGTTTTATATGTATTTTGCATATCTATTTCAATACAGATTTACCTTATTGTATGTGTATTTTGTATATTTATTTTAATTCAAATTAATTTTTTCATGTGTATTTTGGTATATATATTTTTATAAAAAATGCGTTATTTAATGGGTATTTTGCATCTTTATTTTCATACAAATTTACATTGTTTTATTATAAAATAATATAAATTTGTATGAAAATATATATAAAAATACACATAAAATAACATGAAATTGTATAAAATTTGTTTCAAAATATATACGAATACACACAATAAAATAACGTAAATTTTTATGAAAATGTATATATAAAATACACATAAAATAGTTTAAATACGTAGAAAAAAATATATACAAAATATACATAAAATAATGTAAATTGTAAAATTAAATACACAAAATTACAATAAAAGAATGTATATTTGTAGTAAAATATATATACAAAAAAAAAAAATAACTAAAATTTGTATAAAAACATATACAAAAATACACAAAAATAATTTAAATTTGTTTGAAAATAGATATGCAAAATACACATAAAGTTAGGCAAATTTGTATTGAAATACATATACAAAACTCACATAAAATAATGTAAATTTGTATGAAAATATATAAAATATATATAAAATCACGTAAATTTGGATATATATATATATATATATATATATATATATATATATATATATATATATATATATATATATATATATATATATATATATATATATATATATATATATATATATATATATATATATATATATATATATATATATATATATACAAAATATACATTAAATATTTTAAATATGTATAAAGATATATTATATTATATATATTTTTATTGATATTTGCGTTATTTATGTGTATTTTGTATATGTTTTCTCATAGAAATTTACATTATTTTATTGGTATTTTGTCTATTTATTTTGATACGAATTACATGATTATTTGTGTATTTTTTACATTTTGTTTATCCGTATTTACATTATTTAATGTGTATTTTGTTTATATATTTTCATACAAATTTACGTTATTATATGTGTATTTGTATAGGTATTTTGATACAAATTTACATTATTTTATGTATTTTGTATATATATTTCAATTTAAATTTAGCTTATTTTATGTGTATTTTGTATATCTATTTATTTTAATACAAAATCAAATATTTTATGTTTTTCGTATATATTTAAAAAAAAAATGCGTTATTTTATGGGTATTTTGCATCTTAATTTTCATACAAATTTACATTATTTTATTAATATTTTCTGTATTTATTTTGATACGATTTTACATTATTTTATTTGTGTTTTGTATATATTTTTTTATACATATTTACATTATTTAATGTTTTTTTTGTATATATATTTGATACAAATTTACGTTATTTTAAGTCTATATGTTTATATATTTTCATTCAAATTTACATTATTTTGTGTGTATTTTGTATATGTATTTCAATACAAATTTACCTATTTTTATATGTTTTTTGTATATTTATTTTCATACAAGTTTAAATTATTTTAGTGTATTTTTGTATATAGTTTTATACAAATTTAAGTTATTTTATGTGTATTTTGTATATGTATTTTCATACAAATACACATTCTTTTCATGATATTTTGTTTATTTATTTTGACACGAATTAACGTTATTTAATGTGTATTTTTTATATATATTTTTATACGTATTTACATTATTTCAAGTGTATTTTGTATATATATTTCTATAGAAATCTGCGTTATTTTATTTGTACTCGTATATATATTTTGAGACAAATTTACATTGTTTTATGTGTATTTTGCATATTTTTTCAATACAAATTTACCTTATTGTATGTGCATTTTGTATATTAATTTTAATACAAATTTGATTAATCTATGTGTATTTTTGTGTATGTATTTTTATAAAAATATGCTTTATTTTATTGGTATTTTGCATCTTTATTTTCATACACATTTACATTATTTTATTGATATTCTGTGTATTTATTTTAATATGATTTTACATTATTCTATGTGTATTTTGTATATATATTTTATATAAAATGTATTTGTTTTCATTTCATACAAATCTACATTATTTTATGTGTTTTTTTGTACATGTATTTAAATACAAATTTAACTAGTTATATGTGTATTTTGTATATCTATTTTGTATGTATATTTTTATAGAAATTTACTCTATTTTATGAGTATTCGTATATATATTTTGATACAAATTTACATTATTGATGTGTATTTTGCATATCTATTTCAATACCAATTTACTTTATTGTACGTGCATTTTGTATATTTATTTTAATACAAATTTAATTATTTTATATGTAGTTTTGTATAAATATTTTTATGCAAATATGCGTTATTATATGGATATTTTGCATCTTTATTTTCATACAAATTTACATTATTTTATTGATATTCTCTTTATTTATTTTGATACGATTTAACATTATTCTATGTGTATTTTGTTTATTTTTTTTATACATATTTACATTATTTAATGTTCATTTTGTATATATATTTTATCCAAATTTACATTATTTTATGTGTATTTGTTTATATATTTTCATACAAATTTACATTATTTTATGTGTTTTTTGTATATATATTTTTCTACGTATTTAAATTATTTTATGTGTATTTTGTATATACATTTTCATAAAAAAACTACGTTATTTTATTGTGTGTATAAGTATATATTTTGATGCAAATTTTATACAAATTCATGTTATTTAATGCGTATTTGTATATATATTTTCATACAAATTTATATTATTTTATGTGTATTTTTTCATATATTTCATTACAAATTTACCTTATTTTATGTTTATTTTGTATATTTATTTCATTCAATTTTAAATGTATATTTGTATTTGTATTTAGGTTATTTTATGTGTATTTTGTATATACATTTTCATCCAAAATTACATTATTTTATTGATATTTTCTTAATTTAACTCGATACGAATTTAGATTATTTCATAGGTATTTTGTATACATATTTTTATACTCATTTACATTATCTAAAGTGTGTTTTGTATATATATTTTTATGCAAATTTATTTTATGCTCATTTTTGTACATATATTTTTAATAGAAATTTGCGTTATTTTATGTATATAGATTTATATAAATTTACGTTATTTTATGTGCATTTTGTATATTTATATTTATACAAATAATCATTCTTTTATTGGTATATTTTTTATTTACATTTATACGAATTTACATTATTTAATGTGTATTTTGTATACATTTTTTTATACGTATTTACTTAATATTATGTGTATTTTGTATATGTATTTTTATAGAAATCTACGTTATTTTATGTGTATTCGTATATATATTTTGAAACAAATTTACATTATTTTATATGTATTTTGCATATCTATTTCAATACAAATTTACCTTATTGTATGTGCATTTTGTATATTTATTTTGATACAAATTCGAATATTTTATGTATATTTTGGTATCAATAATTTTATAAAAAATGCGTTATTTTATAGGTATTTTTCATCTTAATTTTCATACAAATTTACATTATTGTATTAATATTCTGTGTATATATTTTGATACGATTTTACATTATACTATTTGTGTTTTGTATATATTTTTTTATACATATTTACATTATTTAATGTGTATTTTGAATATATATTTCATTCAAATTTATGTTATTATATGTGTATTTGTTTATATATTTTCTTTCAAATTTACATTATTTTATATGTATTTTGTATATGTATTTCAATACAAATTAACCTAATTTTATGTGTATTTTGAATATTTCTTTTCATACAAATTTAAATTATTTTTGTTTATTTTTGTATATAGTTTTATACAAATTTAGGTTATTTTATGTACGCATTTACATTATTTAATGTGTGTTTTGTATATATATTTTTATCCAAAGTTACTTTATTTTACGTTCATTTTTGGACATATTTTTATGGAAATTAGCGTTATTTTATATGTATTTGTATATGTTTTCTCATACAAATTTACATTATTTTATTGAAATTTTGTTTATTTAGTTTGATACGAATTACATGATTATATGTGTATTTTGTATATATTTTTTATACGTATTTACATTACTTAATGTGTATTTTGTTTATATATTTTTAAACAAATTTACGTTATTATATGTATTTTTATAAATATTTTGATACAAATTTACATTATTTTATGTATTTTGTATGTACATTTCAATTCAAATTTAGCTTATTTTATCTGTATTTTATATATCTATTTTCATACGAATTTAATAACTTCTGAGTATTTTTGTATATTGTTTTATAGAAATTTACGTTATTTTATGTGTATTTTGTATATTTATATTTATACAAATACACATTCTTTTATTGGTATTTTGTTTATTTATTTTGAAAAGAATTTACGTTATTTTATGTGTATTTTGTATACATTTTCTTATACGTATTTACTTCATTTTATGTGTATTTTGTATATATATTTTTATACAAATCTACGTTATTTTATGTTTATTTTGTATGTGTATTTTGTATATTTATATTTATCCAAATACACATTCTTTTATTGGTATTTTGTTTATTTATTTTAACTCGAATTTACATTATTTTATGTGTATTTTGTATACATTTTTTTTATACGTATTTACTTAATTTAATGTGTATTTTGTATATATATATTTATAGAAATCTACGTTTTTTTATTTGTATTTGTATATATATTTTGAAACAAATTTACATTGTTTTATATGTATTTTTTCATATCTCTTTTAATACAAATTTACCTTATTGTATGTGCATTTTGTATATTTATTTCAATGCAAATTTAAAAATTTTATGTGTATTTTGGTTTATATATTTATATGTTTATAAATTTACATTTATTTGTAAATGTAAATACGTATAAAAATATATATATACAAAATACACATTAAATAATTTAAATTCTCGTCAAAATAAATAAACAAAATATCAATAAAAGAATGTGTATATGTATGAAAATAGATATACAAAATACTCATAAAATAACCTAAGTTTGTATAAAACTATATACAAAAAAACACAAAAATAATTTAAATTTGTATGAAAATAAATATACAGAATACACATAAAATTAGGTAGATTTGTATTGAAATACATATACAAAATACACATAAAATAATGGAAATTTGAATGAAAATATATAAACATGTACACTTAAAATAACGTAAATTTGTATCAAATATATATACAAAATACACATTAAATAATGTAAATATGTATAAAAAAATATATTTTTATACATAAAAAATATGCGTTATTTTATGGGTATTTTGCATCTTTATTTTCATACAAATTTACATTATTTTATTGATATTCTGCTCATTCATTTTGATAGGAATTGACATTATTCTATGTGAATTTATTTTCATTCAAATATATATTATTTTATTGGTGTTTTGTTGATTTATATTGATACGAATTTACATTATTTTATATGTACTTTGTATATATATTTTTATACGCTTTTCCATTATTTAATATTTATTTTGAATATATATTTTTATACAAATTCATGGTATTTTATGTGTATTTGTATATATATTTTCATATAAATTTACATTAATTTATGTGTATTTTGTATATATATTTTATTACAAATCTACCTTATTTTATGTTTATTTTGTATGTGTATTTTGTATATTTATATTTATCCAAATACACATTCTTTTATTGGTATTTTGTTTATTTATTTTAACTCGAATTTACATTATTTTATGTGTATTTTGTATGAAAATAAAGATGCAAAATACCCATAAAATAAAGCATATTTTTTCAAAAATATATATACAAAAAAACACATAGAATAATTAAATGTGTATTAAAATTAATATATAAAATGAACGAACAATAAGGTAAATTTGTATTGAAAAATTATACAAAATGCACATAAAAGTGTAAATTTGTTTCAAAATATATATACGAATACACATAAATAACGTAGATTTTATAGAAATATATACAAAATACACATGAAATGATGTAAATACGTATAAAAATATATATATACAAAATACACATTAAATAATTTAAATTCTCGTCAAAATAAATAAACAAAATATCAATAAAAGAATGTGTATATGTATGAAAATAGATATACAAAATACTCATAAAATAACCTAAGTTTGTATAAAACTATATACAAAAATACACAAAAATAATTTAAATTTGTATGAAAATAAATATACAGAATACACATAAAATTAGGTAGATTTGTATTGAAATACATATACAAAATACACATAAAATAATGGAAATTTGAATGAAAATATATAAACATATAAACTTAATATTACGTAAATTTTTATCAATGATATATAAAAAATAAAAATTAAATAATTTAAATATGTATAAAAAAATATATTTTTATACATAAAAAATATGCGTTATTTTATGGGTATTTTACATCTTTATTTTCATACAAATTTACATTATTTTATTGATATTCTGCTCATTCATTTTGATAGGAATTGACATTATTCTATGTGAATTTATTTTCATTCAAATATATATTATTTTATTGGTGTTTTGTTGATTTATATTGATACGAATTTACATTATTTTATATGTACTTTGTATATATATTTTTATACGCTTTTCCATTATTTAATATTTATTTTGAATATATATTTTTATACAAATTCATGGTATTTTATGTGTATTTGTATATATATTTTCATATAAATTTACATTATTTTATGTGTATTTTGTATATATATTTTATTACAAATCTACCTTATTTTATGTTTATTTTGTATGTGTATTTTGTATATTTATATTTATCCAAATACACATTCTTTTATTGGTATTTTGTTTATTTATTTTAACTCGAATTTACATTATTTTATGTGTATTTTGTATACATTTTTTTTATACGTATTTACTTAATTTAATGTGTATTTTGTATATATATATTTATAGAAATCTACGTTTTTTTATTTGTATTTGTATATATATTTTGAAACAAATTTACATTGTTTTATATGTATTTTTTCATATCTCTTTTAATACAAATTTACCTTATTGTATGTGCATTTTGTATATTTATTTCAATGCAAATTTAAAAATTTTATGTGTATTTTGGTTTATATATTTTTATAAGATTACGAAAATTTGAATAAAAATATATACAAAAAAACAAAAAAATAAATTTCAATTTGTATGAAAATATATATACAAAATACAACTATAATTAGTTAAATTTGTATTTAATTACATGTACAAAATACACATAAAATAATGTAAATTTGTATGAAATGAAAACAAATTCACATAAAGTAACGTACATTTGTATAAAATAGATATACAAAATAATTTTATGTGTATTTTGTAAATTTATTTTCATTCAAATTTAAATTATTTTTGTGTATTTTTGTATATAGTTTTATACAAACTTAGGTTATTTTATGAGTATTTTGTATATCTATTTTCATACAAATACACATTCTTTAATTGATATTTTGTTAATTTATTTTGACGAGAATTTAAATTATTTAATGTGTATTTTGTATATATAATTTTATACGTATTTACATCATTTCATGTGTATTTTGTATATATATTTCTATAGAAATCTACGTTATATTATGTGTATTCGTATATAGATTTTTAAACAAATTTACACTTTTATGTGTATTTTGCATATTTTTTCAATACAAATTTATCTTATTGTATATGCATTTTGCATATTAATTTTAATACAAATTTAAATATTCTATGTGAATTTTTGTATATGTATTTTTATAAAAATATGCTTTATTTTATGGGTATTTTGCATCTTTATTTTCATACAAATTTACGTTATTTTATTGTTATTCTGCTCATTCATTTTGATACGATTTGACATTATTCTCTGTGTATTTTGTATATATTTTTCAAACAAATTTACGTTATTTTATGTGTATTTGTTTATATATTTTGACACAAATTTACAATATTTTATGGGTATTTTGTATATATATTTCAAAAGAAATTTACCTAGTTTTATGTGTATTTTGAATATCTATTTTCATACAAACTCAAATTATTTTTATGTATTTTTGTATATATCTCAATACAAATTTTATTTATGTTATGTGTATTTTGTAAATCTATTTTCTTTCAAATATATATTATTTTATAGGTATTTTGTTGATTTATATTGATACGAATTTACATTATTTTATATGTACTTTTTATATATATTTTTATAAGCATTTACATTATTTAATATTTATTTTGAATATATAATTTTATACAAATTCATGGTATTTTATGTGTATTTGTATATATATTTTCATATAAATTTACATTATTTTATGTGTATTTTGTACATATATTCCATTAAAAATTTACCTTATTTTATGTTTATTTTGTATGTGTATTTTGTACATTTATATTTATACAAATACACATTCTTTTATTGGTATTTTGTTTATTTATTTTGTTTCGAATTTATTTTATTTTATGTGTATTTTGTTTACATTTTTTTATACGTATTTACCTAATTTTATGTGTATTTTGTATATATATTTTTATAGATATCTACGTTATTTTATGTGTATTCGTATATATATTTTGAAACAAATTTACATTGTTTTATATGTATTTTTGCATATCTCTTTCAATAGAAGTTTACCTTATTGTATGTGCATTTTGTATATATATTTCAATACAAATTTAAATATTTTGTGTATTTTGGTATATATATTTTTATAAGAAATGCGCTATTTGATGGGAATTTTGCATCTTTATTTTCAAACAAATTTACATTATTTTATTAATATTCGGTGTATTTATTTTGATACGATCTTACATTATTCTATTTGTTTTTTGTATATATATTTTTTTATACATATTTACATTATTTAATGTATATCTTGCATATATATTTCATACAAATTTATTATCTATTATTTATTTTCATACAAATACACATTCTTTTCATGATATTTTGTTTATTTATTTTGACACGAATTTACATTACTTATTATGTATTTTATATATATATATATATATATTTTTATACGTATTTACATAATTTCATGTGTATTTTGTATATATATTTCTATAGAAATCTACGTTATTTTATGTGTATTCGTATATATATTTAGAAACAAATTTACAATGTTTTATTTGTATTTTGCGTTTTTTTTCAATACAAATTTACCTTATTGTATGTGTGCATTTTGTATATTAATTTTAATACAAATTTATTTACTCTATGTGTATTTTTGTATATGTATTTAAAAAAAAAAATATGCTTTATCTTATGGGTATTTTGCATCTTTATTTTCATACAAATTTAAATTATTTTATTGATATTCTGTGTTCTTATTTTGATACGATTTTACATTATTCTATGTATAACAAAAATAAATACAGAATACACAAAAATAGATATGCAAAATACATATAAACAATGTAAATTTGTTTCAAAATATATATATGAATACACATGAAATAAGGTAGATTTCTATAAAAATATATATACAAAATACACATAAAATTAAGTAAATACGTATAAAAATTGTATACAAAATACACATAAAATAATGTAAATTAGTATCAAAATAAATAAACAAAATACCAATAAAACAATGTGTATATATATATATATATATATATATATATATATATATATATATATATATATATATATATATATATATATATATATATATATATATATATATATATATATATATATATATATATATATATATATATATATATACAAAATACACATTAAATAATATAAATTTGTTTAAAACTATACAAAATACACATGAAATGATGTAAATACGTATAAAAATATATATGCAAAATACACATTAAATAATGTAAATTCGCGTCAAAATAAATAAACAAAATATCAATAAAAGAATGTGTATTTGTATGAAAATAGATATACAAAATACACATAAAATAACCTAAATTTGTATCAAACTATATAGAAAAATACACAAAAATATTTTAAATTTAAATTTAATTTATTTTATTTGCATTTTGTATATTTATTTTAATACAAATTCAAATATTTTATGTGTATTTTGGTATATATAATTTTATAAAAAAATGCGTTATTTTATAGGTATTTTGCATCTTAGTTTTCATACAAATGTACATTATTTTATTAATATTCTGTGTATATATTTTGATACGATTTTATATTATACTATTTGTGTTTATATATATATTTTTTTATACATATTTTCATTATTTAATGTGTATTTTTTATATATTTTTTATACAAATTAACGTTATTTTAAGTGTATTTGCTTATATAATTTCATTCAAATTTACATTATTTTAAGTGTATTTTGTATATGTATTTAAATACAAACTTACCTAATTTTATGTGTATTTTGTATATTAATTTCATACAAATTTAAACTATTTTTTGTGTTTTTTTGTATAAACATATAGAGTAAATTTCTATGATAAGATATATTCAAAATACATATAAAATTATGTAAATAAGTATAAAAATATATATATCAAATACACCTAAAAAAAATAAAATTCTTATCAAAATAAATAAACAAAATTCCGAGAAAAGAACGTATATTTGTAGGAAAATAAATATACAAAATACACATAAAATTACGAAAATTTGAATAAAAATATATACAAAAAAACAAAAAATAAATAAATTTCAATTTGTATGAAAATAGATATACAAAATACACATATAATTAGTTAAATTTGTATTTAAATTCATGTAAAAAATACACATAAAATAGTGTAAATTTGTATGAAATGAAAACAAATTCTCATAAAATAACGTACATTTGTATAAAATAGATATACAAAATATACATATAATAATGTAAAATCGTATCAAAATAAATACACAGAATATCAATAAAATATTGTAATTTTGTATGAAAATAAAGATGCAAAATACACATAAAATAAAGCATATTTTTTCAAAAATATATATACAAAAAAACACATAGAATAATTAAATGTGTATTAAAATTAATATATAAAATGCACGAACAATAAGGTAAATTTGTATTGAAAAATTATACAAAATGCACATAAAAGTGTAATTTTGTTTCAAAATATATATACGAATACACATAAAATAACGTAGATTTCTATAGAAATATATATACAAAATACACATGAAATGATGTAAATACGTATAAAAATATATATATATATATATATATATATATATATATATATATATATATATATATATATATATATATATATATATATATATATACAAAATACACATTAAATAATTTAAATTCTCGTCAAAATAAATAAACAAAATATCAATAAAAGAATGTCTATATGTATGAAAATAGATATACAAAATACTCATAAAATAACCTAAGTTTGTATAAAACTATATACAAAAATACACAAAAATAATTTAAATTTGTATGAAAATAAATATACAGAATACACATAAAATTAGGTAGATTTGTATTGAAATACATATACAAAATACACATAAAATAATGGAAATTTGAATGAAAATATATAAACATGTACACTTAAAATAACGTAAATTTGTATCAAATATATATACAAAATACACATTAAATAATGTAAATATGTATAAAAAAATATATACAAAACACAAATAGAATAATGTAAAATCGTATCTACAATAAATACACAGAATATTAATAAAATAATGTAAATTTGTATGAAAATAAAGATGCAAAATAGCCATAAAATAACGCATTTTTTATAAAAATACATACCAAAATACACATAAAATATTAAAATATTATTAAAATAAATATAAAAAATGCACATACTATAAGGTAAATTTGTATTGAAATATATATGCAAAATACATATAAAACAATGTAAATTTGTTTCAAAATATATATACGAATACACATAAAATAACGTAGATTTCTATAAAAATATATTCACATAAAATGAAGTAAATACGTATAAAAAAATGAATACAAAAAATACATAAAAATCGTATCAAAATAAATAAACAAAATACCAGTAAAAGAATGTGTATTTGTATAAATATAAATATACAAAATACACATAAAATATCGTAAATTTGTATAAAACTGTATACAAAAATACACAGAAGTAATGAAATTTGTATGAAAATATATATACAAAATACAGCTAAAATGAGCTAAATTTGATTTGAAATGTACATACAAAATACATAAAATAATGTAAATCTGTATCAAAATATTTATACAAATTCATATAATAACGTAGATTTGTTTAAAAATATATAAACAAAATACACATTAAGTAATGTAAATACATATAAAAAATATGTACAAAATACACATATAATCATGTAATTCGTATCAAAATAAATAAACAAAATAGCAATAAAATAATGTAAATTTGTATGAGAAAACATATACAAATAACGCAAATTTCTATAAAAATATATGTACAAAAATGCACATAAAATAAAGTAAATTTGCAAAAAAATATGTATACAAAACACACACTAAATAATGTAAATGCGTACATAAAATAACCTAAATTTGTATAAAACTTTATACAAAAATACACAAAAATAATTTAAATTTGTTTGAAAAGAAATATACAAAATACACATAAAATTAGGTAAATTTGTATTGAAATACATATACAAAATACACATCAAATAATGTAAATTTGAATGAAAATATATAAACAAATACACTTAAAATAACGTAAATTTGTATAAAATATATATGCAAGATACACATTAAATAATGTAAATGTGTATAAAAAATATATATACAAAAAACAATTAGAATAATGTAAAATCGTATGAAAATAAATACACAGAATATCAATAAAATAATGTAAATTTGTATGAAAATAAAGATACAAAATTCCCACAAAATAGCGCATTTTTATTAAAATATATATACCAAAATACACATAAAATATTTAAATTTGTATTGAAATAAATATACAAGATGCATATACAGTAAGGTAAATTTGTATTGAAAGAGATATTCAAAAATACATATAAAACAATGTAAATTTGTTTCAAAATATATATACGAATACACATAAAATAAAGTAGATTTCTATAGAAATATATATACAAAATACATATGAAATTATGTAAATACGTATAAAAATATATATACAAAATACATATCAAATAATGTAAATTCGTGTCAAAATAAATAAACAAAATATCATGAAAAGAATGTGTATTTGTATGAAAATAGATAATAGTTAATAAATTTGTATAAAATATATATTCAAGATACAGATTAAATAATGTAAATATGTATAAAAAAAGAATATACAAAAAACAAATAGAACAATGTAACATCGTATCAAAATAAATACACCGAATATTAATAAAATAATGCAAATTTGTATGAAAATAAAGATGCAAAATTCCCATCAAATAGCGCATTTCTTATAAAAATATATATACCAAAATATTTAAATTTTCATTGAAATAAATATACAAAATGCACATACAATAAGGTAAATATGTATTGAAAGAGATATGCAAAAATACATATAAAACAATGTAAATTTGTTTCAAAATATATATACGAATACAAATAAAAAAAACGTAGATTTCTATAAAAATATATATACAAAATACACATAAAATTAAGTAAATACGTATAAAAAAAATGTACACAAAATACTCATAAAATAATGTAATTTCGAATTAAAATAAATGTAGATTTGAATGAAAATATAAAAACAAATACACTTAAAATAACGTAAATTTGTATAAAATATATATGCAAGATAAACATTAAATAATGTAAATGTGTATAAAAAAATATATACAAAAAACAAATAGAATAATGTAAAATCGTATCAAAATAAATACACAGAATATCAATAAAATAATATAAATTTGTATGAAAATAAAGATGCAAAACTCCCAAAAATTATCGCATTTTTTATAAAAATATATATACCAAAATACACATAAAACATTTAAATTTGTATTGAAATAAATATACAAAATGCATATACAGTAAGGTAAATTTGTATTAAAAGAGATATTCAAAAATACATATAAAACAATGTAAATTTGTTTCAAAATATATATACGAATACACATAAAATAAAGTAGATTTCTATAGAAATATATATATATATAATACATATGAAATTATGTAAATACGTATAAAAATATATATACAAAATACATATCAAATAATGTAAATTCGTGTCAAAATAAATAAACAAAATATCATGTAAAGAATGTGTATTTGTACAAAAATAGATAATAGATAATAAATTTGTATAAGATATATATGCAAGATACTCATTAAATAATGTAAATATGTATAAAAAATATATACAAAAATACACATAGAATAATTAAATTTGTATTAAAATTAATATACAAAATGCACACATACAATAAGGTAAATTTGTATTGAAAAAAAACGCAAAATACAAATAAAACAGTGTAAATTTGTTTCAAAATATATATTCGAATACACATAAAATAACGTAGATTTCTATAGAAATATATATACAAAATACACATGAAATTATGTAAATACGTATAAAAATATATATATAAAATACATATTAAGTAATGTAAATTCGTGACAAAATAAATAAACAAAATATCATAAAAAGAATGTGTATTTGTATGAAAATAAGTAATAGATAATAAATTTATATGTAATATGTATGAAAGATACACATTAAATAATGTAAATATGTATAAATAAAATATATACAAAAAACAAAGAGAATAATGTAAAATCGTATCAAAATAAATACACCGAATATTAATAAAATAATGTAAATTTGTATGAAAATAAAGATGCAAAATTCCCATCAAATAGCGCATTTCTTATAAAAATATATATACCAAAATACACATAAAATATTTAAATTTGTATTGAAATAAATAAACAAAATGCACATACAATAAGGTAAACTTCTGTTGAAAGAGATATGCAAAAATACATATAAAAATTGTAAATTTGTTTCAAAATATATATATATAAAATAACGTAGATTTCTATAAAATATATATATAAAATACATAAAATTAGGTAAATACGTATAACAATGTAAACAAAATACACATAAAATAATATAAATTCGAAACAAAATAAATAAACAAAATACCAATAAAAGAATGTGTATTTGTTCTGTGTTTTTTTGTATATAGTTTTATACAAATTTACGATATTTTATGTGTATTTTGTATATTTATATTTATACAAATACTCATTCTTTTACTGGTATTTTGTTTATTTATTTTGATACGATTTTTATGTGTATTTTGTATTCATTTTTTTATACGTATTTACTTCATTTTATGTGTATTTTGTATATATTTTTATAGAAATCAACGTTATTTTATGTGTATTCGTATATATATTTTGAAACAAATTTACATTGTTTTATATGTATTTTGCATATCTATTTCAATGTATTTTGTATATATTTTTATAGAAATCAACGCTATTTTATGTGTATTCGTATATATATTTTGAAACAAATTTACATTGTTTTATATGTATTTTGCATATCTATTTCAATACAAATTTACCTTACAGTATGTGCATTTTTTATATTTATTTTAATACAAATTTTAATATTTTATGTGTATTTTGGTATATATATTTTTATAAAAAATTCGTTATTTTAAGGCTATTTTGCATCTTTATTTTCATACAAATTTACATTATTTAATTAATATTCTGTGTATTTATTTTGATACAATTTTACTTTATTCTATTTGTGTTTTGTAAATATTTTTTTATACATATTTACATTATTTAATTAGTATTTTGTATATATATTTGATACAAATTTACGTTATTTTAAGTGTATATGTTTATATATTTTCATTCAAATTTCCATTATTTTATGTGTATTTTGTATATGTATTTCAATACAAATTTACCTAATTTTAGGTGTATTTTGTATATTTATTTTCATACAAATTTAAATTATTTTTTGTGTATTTTTGTATATAGTTTTATACAAACTTAGGTTATTTTATGAGTATTTTGTATATCTATTTTCATACAAATACACATTCTTTTATTGATATTTTGTTTATTTATTTAGACGAGAATTTAAATTATTTAATGTGTATTTTGTATATATATATTTTTATACGTATTTACATCATTTCATGTGTATTTTGTATATATATTTCTATAGAAATCTACGTTATTTTATGTGTATTCGTATATAGATTTTCAAACAAATTTACGCTTTAAAGTGCATTTTGTATATTTTTTCAATACAAATTTACCTTATTGTACGTGCATTTTGTATATTAATTTTAACACAAATTTAATTATTCTATGTGTATTTTTGTATATGTATTTTTAAAAAAATATGCTGTATTTTATGGGTATTTTGCATTTTTATTTTCATACAAAATTACATTATTTTATTGATATTCTGTGTATTTATTTTGATACGATTTTACATTATTCTATGTGTATTTTGTATATATTTTTCATTTAATTTAGCTTATTTTATGTGTATTTTGTATATCTATTTATTTTAATACAAAATCAAATATTCTATGTTTTTTCGAATATATATTTTTATAAAAAATGCGTTATTTTATGGGTATTTTGCATCTTAATTTTCATACAAATTTACACTATTTTATTAATATTTTCTGTATTTATTTTGATACGATTTTACATTATTTTATTTGTGTTTTGTATATATTTTTTTATACATATTTACATTATTTAATGTGTTTTTTGTATATATATTTGATATAAATTTACGTTATTTTAAGTCTATATGTTTATATATTTTCATTCAAATTTACATTATTTTATGTGTATTTTGTATATGTATTTCAATACAAATTTACCTAATTTTATATGTTTTTTGTATATTTATTTTCATAAAAGTTTAAATTATTTTTGTGTATTTTTGTTTATAGTTTTATACAAATTTAGGTTATTTTATGTGTATTTTGTATATCTATTTTCATACAAATACACATTCTTTTCATGATATTTTGTTTATTTATTTTGACACGAATTAACATTATTTAATGTGTATTTTGTATATATATTTTTATACGTTTTTACATTATTTCAAGTGTATTTTGTATATATATTTCTATAGAAATCTGCGTTATTTTATGTGTATTCGTATATATATTTTGAAACAAATTTACATTGTTTTATGTGTATTTTGCATATTTTATCAATACAAATTTATCTTATTGTATGTGCATTTTGTATATTAATTTTAATACAAATTTGATAAATCTATGTGTATTTTTGTATATGTATTTTTATAAAAATATGCCTTATTTTATTGGTATTTTGCATCTTTATTTTCATACAAATTTACATTATTTTATTGATATTCTGTGTATTTATTTTAATATGATTTTACATTATTCTATGTGTATTTTGTATATATATTTTATATAAAATGTATTTGTTTTCATTTCATACAAATCTACATTATTTTATGTATTTTTTGTACATGTATACACATAAAATATTTAAATTTGTATTGAAATAAATATACAAAATGCACATACAATAAGGTAAACTTCTATTGAAAGAGATATGCAAAAATACATATAAAACAATGTAAATTTGTTTCAAAATATATAAACGAGTACACATAAAATAATGTAGATTTCTATAAAAATATATATACAAAATACACATATAATTAAGTAAATACGTATAAAAAAATGTAAACAAAATACACAAAAAATAATGTAAATTCGAAACAAAATAAATAAACAAAATACCAATAAAAGAATGTATATCTATTTATTTTAATACAAAATCAAATATTTTATGTTTTTTCGCATATATATTTAAAAAAAAAAATGCGTTATTTTATGGGTATTTTGCATCTTAATTTTCATACAAATTTAAATTATTTTATTGATATTCTGTGTACTTATTTTGATACGATTTTACATTATTCTATGTGTAACAAAAATAAACACAGAATACACAAAAATAGATATGCAAAATACATATAAACAATGTAAATTTGTTTCAAAATATATATAGGAATACACATGAAATAAGGTAGATTTCTATAAAAATATATATACAAAATACACATAAAATTAAGTAAATACGTATAAAAAATGTATACAAAATACACATAAAATAATGTAAATTAGTATCAAAATAAATAAACAAAATACCAATAAAAGAATGTGAATTTGTATCAATATATATAAACAAAATACACATTAAATAATATAAATTTGTTTAAAACTATACAAAATACACATGAAATGATGTAAATACGTATAAAAAATATATATACAATATACACGTTAAATAATGTCGAAATAAATAAACAAAATATCATGAAAAGAATGTTATTTGTATGAAAATAGATATACAAAATACACATAAAATAACATAAATTTGTATAAAACTATACACAAAAAATACACAAAAATAGTTTAAATTTGTATGTAAATAAATATACAAAATACACATAAAATTAGGTAAATTTGTATTGAAATACATACACAAAATACACATAAAATAATGTAAATTTGAATGAAAATACATAAACAAATACACTTAAAATAACGTAAATTTGTATAAAAAAATATGTGCAAAACACAAATAGAATAATGTAAAATCGTATCAAAATAAATACACAGAATATTAATAAAATAATGTAAATTTGTATGAAGATAAAGAAGCAAAATACCCATAAAATAACGGATTTTTTAAAAAATATATATACAAAAATACACAAAAAAAATTTAAATTTGTATTAAAAATAATATACAAAACATATAAGGTAAATTTAAATTATTGAAATAATAATAAAAATCATTTATAAAAATATATAAACGAATACACATAAAATAACGTAGATTTTTATAAAAATATATATACAAAATACACATAAAATGAAGTAAATCCGTATAAAAAAATGTATACAAAATACACATAAAATAATGTAAATTCGTATCAAAATAAATAAACAAAATACCAATAAAAGAATGTGTATTTGTATGAATATAAATATACAAAATACACATAAAATAACGTAAACTTATATAAAACTATATACAAAAATACACAGAAGTAATTAAATTTGTATGAAAATATATACAAAATACACACGAAATAAGCTAAATTTGAATTGAAATATATATACAAAATACATGAAATAAAGTAAATTTGTATCAAAATATTTATACAAATACACATATAATAACGTAAATTTGTATGAAAATATATAAACAAAATACACATTAAATAATGTAAATACGTATAAAAAAATATGTACAATATACACATATAATCATGTAATTCGTATCAAAATAAATAAACAAAATACCAATAAAATAATCTAAATTTGTATGAGTAAACGTGTATGTTGCATATTTTTTCAATACAAATTTATCTTATTATATACGCATTTTGTATATTAATTTTAATACAAATCTAATTATTCGATGTGTATTTTTGTATCTGTATTTTTATAAACATATGCTTTATTTTTTGGGTATTTTGCATCTTTATTTTCATACAAATTTACATTATTTTATTGATATTCTGCTCATTCATTTTGATACGAATTGACATTATTCTATGTGTATTTTGTATATATTTTTCATACAAATTTACGTTATTTTATGTTTAAAAATATGTACAAAATACACATATAATCATGTAATTCGTATCAAAATAAATAAACAAAATACCAATAAAATAATATAAATTTGTATGAGTAAACGTGTATGTTGCATATTTTTTCAATACAAATTTACCTTGTTATATATGCATTTTGTATATTAATTTTAATAAAAATTTAATTATTCGATGTGTATTTTTGTATCTGTATTTTTATAAACATATGCTTTATTTTTTGGGTATTTTGCATCTTTATTTTCATTAACATTTACATTATTTTATTGATATTCTGCTCATTCATTTTGATACGAATTGACATTATTCTAAGTGTATTTTGTATATATTTTTCATACAAATTTACGTTATTTTATGTGTATTTGTTTATATATTTTGACACAAATTTACAATATTTTATGGGTATTTTGTATATACATTTCAAAAGAAATTTACTTAGTTTTATGTGTATTTTGTATATCTATTTTCATACAAACTCAAATTATTTCTATGTATTTTTGTATATATTTTAAAACAAATTTTAGTTATGTTATGTGTATTTTGTAAATTTATTTTCATTCAAATATATATTATTTTATTGGTGTTTTGTTGATTTATATTGATACGAATTTACATTATTATATATGTACTTTGTATATATATTTTTATACGCTTTTACATTACTTAATATTTATTTTGAATATATATTTTTATACAAATTCATGGTATTTTATGTGTATTTCTATATATATTTTTATATAAATTTACATTATTTTATGTGTATTTTGTACATTTATTTTTTTACAAATCTACCTTATTTTATGTTTATTTTGTATGTGTATTTTGTATATTTATATTTATCCAAATACACATTCTTTTATTGGTATTTTGTTTATTTATTTTAATTCGAATTTACATTATTTTATGTGTATTTTGCATACATTTTTTTATACGTATTTACTTAATTTTAAGTGTATTTTGTATATATATTTTTATAGAAATCTACGTTTTTTTATTTGTATTCGTATATATATTTTGAAACAAATTTACATTGTTTTATATGTATTTTTGCATATGTGCATTTTGTATATTTATTTCAATGCAAATTTAAATATTTTATGTGTATTTTGGTATACATATTTTTATAAGATTACGAAAATTTGAATAAAAATATATACAAAAAAACAAAAAAATAAATTTCAATTTGTATGAAAATAGATATACAAAATACACATATAATTAGTTAAATTTGTATTTAAATACATGTACAAAATACACATAAAATAATGTAAATTCGTATGAAATGAAAACAAATTCACATAAAACTCGCGTCAAAATAAATAAACAAAATACCAATAAAAGAATGTGTATTTGTATGAAAATAGACATACAAAATACACATAAAATAACCTAAATTTGTATCAAACTATAAACAAAAATACACAAAAATATTTTAAATTTGTATGAAAATAAATATACAAAATACACATAAAATTAGGTAAATTTGTATTGAAATACATACACAAAATACACATAAAATAATGTAAATTTGAATGAAAATACATAAACAAATACACTTAAAATAACGTATATTTGTATAAAAAAAATATGTACAAAACACAAATAGAATAATGTAAAATCGTATCAAAATAAATACACAGAATATTAATAAAATAATGTAAATTTGTATGAAAATAAAGAAGCAAAATACCCATAAAATAACGCATATTTTTTATGTATAAAAATATATATACCAAAATACACATCAAAAAATTAAATTTTGTTAAAATAAATATACAAAAAACACATACAATAAGGTAAATTTGTATTGAAATAGATATGCAAAATACATATAAGACAATGTAAATTTGTTTCAAAATATATATACGAATACACATAAAATAACGTAGATTTCTATAAAAATATATATACAAAATACACATAAAATGAAGTAAATACGTATAAAAAAATGTATACAAAATACACATAAAATAATGTAAATTCGTATCAAAATAAATAAACAAAATAGCAATAAAAGAATGTGTATTTGTATAAATATAAATATACAAAATACACATAAAATAACGTAAATTTATATAAAACTATATACAAAAATACACAGAAGTAATTAAATTTGTATGAAAATATACAAAATACACACAAAATAAGCTAAATTTGAATTGAAATATATATACAAAATACATGAAATAAAGTAAATTTGTATCAAAATATTTATACAAATACACATATAATAACGTAAATTTGTATGAAAATATATAAACAAAATACACATTAAATAATGTAAATACGTATAAAAAATATGTACAAAATACACATATAATCATGTAATTCGTATCAAAATAAATAAACAAAATACCAATAAAATAATATAAATTTGTATGAGTAAACGTGTATGTTGCATATTTTTTCAATACAAATTTACCTTATTATTTACGCATTTTGTATATTAATTTTAATACAAATTTAATTATTCGATGTGTATTTTTGTATCTATTATTAGCTATTATTATCTATTATTATTGTATGTATTATTTAATATTTATTTTGAATGAATATTTTTATACAAATTCATGGTATTTTATGTGTATCTCTATATATATTTTTATATAAATTTATATTATTTTATGTGTATTTTGTACATTTATTTTTTTACAAATCTACCTTATTTTATGTTTATTTTCTATGTGTCTTTTGTATATTTATATTTATCCAAATACACATTCTTTTATTGGTATTTTGTTTATTTATTTTAATTCGAATTTACATTATTTTATATGTATTTTGTATAAAAAAATTTATACGTATTTACTTAATTTTATGTGTATTTTGTATATATATTTTTATAGAAATCTACGTTTTTTTTATTTGTATTCGTATATATATTTTGAAACAAATTTACATTGTTTTATATGTATTTTTGCATATCTCTTTCAATACAAATTTACCTTATTGTATGTGCATTTTGTATATTTATTTCAATGCAAATTTAAATAGTTTATGTGTATTTTGGTATACATATTTTTATAAGATTACGAAAATTTGAATAAAAATATATACAAAAAAACAAAAAAATAAATTTCAATTTGAATGAAAATAGATATACAAAATACACATATAATTAGTTAAATTTGTATTTAAATACATGTACAAAATACACATAAAATAATGTAAATTTATATGAAATGAAAACAAATTCACATAAAATTCGCGTCAAAATAAATAAACAAAATATCAATAAAAGAATGTGTATTTGTATGAAAATAGATATACAAAATACACATAAAATAACCTAAATTTGTATCAAACTATATACAAAAATACGCAAAAATATTTTAAATTTGTATGAAAATAAATATACAAAATACACATAAAATTAGGCAAATTTGTATTGAAATACATACACAAAATACACATAAAATAATGTAAATTTGAATGAAAATACATAAACAAATACACTTAAAATAACGTAAATTTGTATAAAAAAATATGTACAAAACACAAATAGAATAATGTAAAATCGTATCAAAATAAATACACAGAATATTAATAAAATAATGTAAATTTGTATGAAAATAAAGAAGCAAAATACCCATAAAATAACGCATATTATTTATTTATAAAAATATATATACCAAAATACTCATAAAAAAATTAAATTTGTATTAAAATAAATATACAAAAAACACATACAATAAGGTAAATTTGTATTGAAATAGATATGCAAAATACACATAAAACAATGTAAATTTGTTTCAAAATATATATACGAATACACATAAAATAACGTAGATTTCTATAAAAATATATATTCAAAATACACATAAAATGAAGTAAATACGTATAAAAAAATGTATACAAAATACACATAAAATAATGTAAATTCGTATCAAAATAAATAAACAAAATACCAATAAAAGAATGTGTATTTGTATAAATATAAATATACAAAATACACATAAAATAACGTAAATTTATATAAAACTATATACAAAAATACACAGAAGTAATTAAATTTGTATGAAAATATATACAAAATACACACAAAATAAGCTAAATTTGAATTGAAATATATATACAAAATACATATAATAAAGTAAATTTGTATCAAAATATTTATACAAATACACATATAATAACGTAAATTTGTATGAAAATATATAAACAAAATACACATTAAATAATTAAATACGTATAAAGAAATATGTACAAAATACACATATAATCAAGTAATTCTTATTAAAATAAATAAACAAAATACCAATAAAATAATATAAATTTGTATGAGTAAACGTGTATGTTGCATATTTTTTCAATACAAATTTACCTTATTATATACGCATTTTGTATATTAATTTTAATATATGTGTATTTGAATATATAATTTGATACAAATTTACATTATTTTATGTATTTTCTATATTTATTTCAATTCAAATTTAGCTCATTTTATGTGTCTTTTGTATATCTATTTTCATACAAATTTAATTATTTTTGTTTATTTTTGTATATAGTTTTATACAATTTTACGTTATTTTATGTGTATTTTGTATATTTATATTTATACAAGTAAACATTCTTTTATTGGCATTTAGTTTATTTATTTTGATACGAGTTTACATTATTTTATGTGTATTTTGTATACATTTTCTTATACGTATTTACTTCTTTTTATGTGTATTTTGTATATATATTTTTATAGAAATCTACGTTATTTTATGAGTATTCGTATATATATTTTGAAACAAATTTACATTGTTTTATGTGTATTTTGCATATCTATTTCAATACAAATTTACCTTATTGTATGTGCATTTTGTATATTTATTGTAATACAAATTTAAATATTTTATGTGTATTTTGGTATATATATTTTCATAAAAAATGCGTTGTTTTATGGGTATTTTGCATCTTTATTTTCATACAAATTTACCTTATTTTATTAATATTCTGTGTTTTTATTTTGATGCTATTTTACATTATTCTATTTGTGTTTTGTATATATATTTTTATACAAATTTATATTATTTAATGTGTATTTTCTATAAATATTTCATACAAATTTACGTTATTTTAAGTGTATTTGTTTATATAATTTCATTCAAATTTTCATTATTTTATGTGTATTTTGTATATGTATTTCAATAGAAATTTAACTAGTTTTATGTGTATTTTGTATATATATTTTTATACAAATTTAAATTATTTTTGTGTATTTTTTTAATAGAGTTTTATACAAATTTATAATATTTGATGTGTATTTTGTATATCTATTTTCATACAAATACACATTCTTTTATTGATATTTTGTTTATTTATTTTGATGCGAATTTACATTATTTAATGTGTATTGTGTATATATATTTTTATACGTATTTACGTCATTTCATGTGTATTTTGTATATATATTTCTATAGAAATATACGTTATTTTATGTGTATTCGTATATATATTTTGAAACAAATATACATTGTTTTATGTGCATTTTGTATATTTTTTCAATACAAATCTCCCTTATTGTACGTGCATTTTGTATATTAATTTTAATACAAATTCTATTATTCTATATGTATTCTTGTATATGTATTTTTAAAAAAATATGCTTTATTTTATGGGTATTTTGCATCTTTATTTTCATACAAAATTACATTATTTTATTGATATTCTGTGTATTTATTTTGATACGATTTTACATTATTCCATGTGTATTTTGTATATCTATTTTATACAAATGTACGTTATTTTATGTGAATTTGTTTTCATATCATACAAATTTACATTATTTTATGTGTATTTTGTACATGTATTTAAATACAAATTTAACTAATTATATGTGTATTTTGTATATCTATTTTCATACAAATTGAAATTTATTTTTTTGTTTTTTTGTATATACTTTTATTCAAACTTTCGTAATTTTATGTGTATTTTGTATATTTATTTTCCTACAAATATACGTTCTTTTATCGGAATTTTGTTTATTTATTTTGATACGAATTTTAATTTTTTTAGGTGTATTTGATATATATATTTTTATACTTATTTACATAATTTTATTTGTATTTTGAATATATTTTCATAGAAATTTACTCTATATGTATATACAAAAAAACACAAAAATAATTTAAATTTATATGAAAATAAATATACAAAATACACATAAAATTAGGTAAATTTGTATTGAAATACATATACAAAATACACTTAAGATAATGTAAATTTGAGTGAAATTCTATAAACAAATACACATAAAACTACGTTAATTTGTATAAAATATATATAAAAAATACACATTAAATATAGAAAATATGTAAAAAAAAATATATACAAAACACAAAATTTAATACTATAATATAAAATCGTATCAAAATATATACACAGAATATTAATAAAATAATGTACATTTGTATGAAAACTAAGATGCAAAATACCTATAAAATAACGCATTTTCTATAAAATTATACATACCAAAATACACATAAAATATTTGAATTTGTATTAAAATAAATATACAAAATGCACATACAATAAGGTAAATTTGTATTGAAATAGATATGCAAAAAAACATATAAAACAATGTAAATTTGTTTCAAAATATATATACGAATACACATAAAATAACTTAGATTTCCATAAATATATATATACAAAATACAAATAAAATTAAGTAAATACGAATCAAAAATGTATACAAAATACACATAAAATAATGTAAACTCGTATAAATATAAATATACAAAATACCAATAAGAGAATGTGTATTTGTATAAATATAAATATACAAAATGCACATAAAATAACGTAAATTTGTATAAAACTATATACAAAAATACACAGAAATAATTAAATTTGTATGAAAATAGATATACAAAATACACACAAAATAAGCTAAATTTGAATTGAAATATATATACAAAATACATAAAATAAAGTAAATTCGTTTCAAAATATTTTTAACAAATACACATATAATAACGTAAATTTGTAAAAAAAATATATAAACAAAATACACATTAAGTAATGTAAATACGTATAAAAAAATATTTACAAAATACACCAATAATCAAGTCATTCGTATCAAAATAAATAAACAAAAACTAATTAAATAATGTAAATTTGTATGAGAAAACATATACAAAATACACATAAAATAACGTTTTAAGTTTCTATAAAAATATATGTACAAAATTGCACATAAAATTAGTTTGCATAAAAAAATATATACAAAACACACATTAGATAACGTAAATGAGTATAAAAATATGTATACAAAATACCTATGAAATAATCTAAATTCGTATCGAGTTAAATTAAGAAAATAACAATAAAATAATGTAATTTTGGATGAAAATATATATAGAAAACACACATAAAATAACCTAAATACAAATACAAATATACACATTAAATAATTTAAAATTGAATGAAATAATTAAACAAAATAAACATAAAATAAGGTAAATTTGTAATAAAATATATGTAAGAATACACATAAAATTATATAAATTTGTATGAAAATATATATACAAATACTTATAAAATAACATGAATTTGTATAAAATGTTTCAAAATATATACGAATACACACAATAAAATAACGTAAATTTTTATGAAAATGTATATATAAAATACACATAAAATAGTTTAAATACGTAGAAAAATATATATACAAAATACACATAAAATAATGTAAATTCGTAAAAAATTAAATACACAAAATTACAATAAAAGAATGTATATTTGTAGGAAAATATATATACAAAAAACAAATAAAATAACTAAAATTTGTATAAAAATATATACAAATATACACAAAAATAATTTAAATTTGTTTGAAAATAGATATGCAAAATACACATATATTTAGGCAAATTTGTATTGAAATACATATACAAAACTCACATAAAATAATGAAATTTGTATGAAAATATATAAACAAATACATATAAAATCACGTAAATTTGGATAAAATATAAATATACAAAATATACATTAAATATTTTAAATATGTATAAAAATATATTCTATTATATATATTTTTATTGATATTTGTGTTATTTATGTGTATTTTGTATATGTTTTCTCATAGAAATTTACATTATTTTATTGGTATTTTGCCTATTTATTTTGATACGAATTGTCATGATTATTTGTGTATTTTACATTTTTTTTATACGTATTTACATTATTTAATGTGTATTTTGTTTATATATTTTTATACAAATTTACGTTATTATATGTGTATTTGTATAGGTATTTTGATACAAATTTACATTATTTTATGTATTTTGAATATATATTTCATTTCAAATTTAGCTTATTTTATGTGTATTTTGTATATCTATTTATTTTAATACAAAATCAAATAATTTATGTTTTTTCGTATTTATATTTTTATAAAAAATGCGTTATTTTTTGGGTATTTTGCATCTTAATTTTCATACATATTTACATTATTTTATTAATATTTTCTGTATTTATTTTGATACGATTTTACGTTATTTGATTTGTGTTTTGTATATATTTTTTTATTCATATTTACATTATTTAATGTTTTTTTTGTATATATATTTGATACAAATTTACGTTATTTTAAGTCTATATGTTTATATATTTTCATTCAAATTTACATTATTTTATGTGTATTTTGTATATGTATTTCAATACAAATTTACCTTTTTTTATATGTTTTTTGTATATTTATTTTCATACAAGTTTAAATTATTTTTGTGTATTTTTGTATATAGTTTTATACAAATTTAGGATATTTTATGTGTATTTTGTATATCTATTTTCATACAAATACACATTCTTTTCATGATATTTTGTTTATTTATTTTGACACGAATTAACATTATTTAATGTGTATTTTGTATATATATTTTTATACGTATTTACATTATTTCAAGTGTATTTTGTATATATATTTCTATAGAAATCTGCGTTATTTTATGTGTATTCGTATATATATTTTGAAAGAAATTTACATTATTTTATGTGTATTTTGCATATTTTTTCAATACAAATTTACCTTATTGTATGTGCATTTTGTATATTAATTTTAATACAAATTTTATTAATCTATGTGTATTTTTGTATATGTATTTTTATAAAAATATGCTTTATTTAATGGGTATTTTGCATCTTTATTTTCATACAAATTTACATTATTTTATTGATATTCTGTGTATTTATTTTGATATGATTTTACATTATTCCATGTGTATTTTGTATATATATTTTATATAAAATGTATTTGTTTTCATTTCATACAAATCTACATTATTTTATGTGTTTTTTGTACATGTATTTAAATACAAATTTAACTAGTTATATGTGTATTTTGTATATCTATTTTGAATGTATATTTTCATAGAAATTTACTCTATTTTATGAGTATTCGTATATACATTTTGATACAAATTTACATTATTGATGTGTATTTTGCATATCTATTTCAATACAAATTTACTTTATTGTACGTGCATTTTGTATATTTATTTTAATACAAATTTAACTATTTTATATGTATTTTTGTATATATATTTTTATGCAAATATGCGTTATTATATGGATATTTTGCATCTTTATTTTCATACAAATTTACATTATTTTACTGATATTCTCATTTTTTATTTTGATACGATTTAACATTATTCTATGTGTTTTTTGTATACATTTTTTTTATACATATTTACATTATTTAATGTTCATTTTGTATATATTTTATCCAAATTTACATTATTTTATGTGTATTTGTTTATATATTTTCATACAAATTTACATTATTTGATGTGTTTTTTGTATATATATTTTTCTACGTATTTAAATTATTTTATGTGTATTTTGTATATACATTTTCATAAAAAAATTACGTTATTTTATTGTGTGTATAAGTATATATTTTGATACAAATTTTATACAAATTCATGTTATTTAATATGTCTTTGTATATATATTTTCATACAAATTTATATTATTTTATGTGTATTTTTTCATATATTTCATTACAAATTTACCTTATTTTATGTTTATTTTGTATATTTATTTCATTCAATTTTAAATTATTTTATGTGTATATTTGTATTTGTATTTAGGTTATTTTATGTGTATTTTGTATATATATTTTCATCCAAAATTACATTTTTTTATTGATATTTTCTTAATTTAACTCGATACGAATTTAGATTATTTCATAGGTATTTTGTATACATATTTTTATACTCATTTACATTATCTAAAGTGTGTTTTGAATATATATTTTTATGCAAATTTATTTTATGTTCATTTTTGTACATATATCTTATATAAATTTGCGTTATTTTATGTATATAGTTTTATATAAATTTACGTTATTTTATGTGCATTTTGTATATTTATATTTATACAAATACACATTCTTTTATTGGTATATTGTTTATTTACATTTATACGAATTTACATTATTTTATGTGTATTTTGTATACATTTTTTTATACGTATTTACCTAATATTATGTGTATTTTGTATATGTATTTTTATAGAAATCTACGTTATTTTATGTGTATTCGTATATATATTTTGAAACAAATTTACATTATTTTATATGTATTTTGCATATCTATTTCAATACAAATTTACCTTATTGTATGTGCATTTTGTATATTTATTTTAATACAAATTCAAATATTTTATGTGTATTTTGGTATCAATATTTCTATAAAAAATGCGTTATTTTATAGGTATTTTGCATCTTAATTTTCATACAAATTTACATTATTTTATTAATATTCTGTGTATATATTTTGATACGATTATACATTATTCTATTTGTGTTTTGTATATATTTTTTTATACATATTTACATTATTTAATGTGTATTTTGATTATATATTTCATACAAATTTACGTTATTATATGTGTATTTGTTTATATATTTTCTTTCAAATTTACATTATTTTATATGTATTTTGTATATGTATTTCAATAGAAATTAACCTAATTTTATGTGTATTTTGTATATTTCTTTTCATACAAATTTAGATTATTTTTGGGTATTTTTGTATGTAGTTTTATACAAATTTAGGTTATTTTATGTACGGATTTACATTATTTAATGTGTGTTTTGTATATATATTTTTATCCAAAGTTACTTTATTTTACGTTCATTTTTGGACATATATTTTTATGGAAATTAGCGTTATTTTATATGTATTTGTATATGTTTTCTCATACAAATTTACATTATTTTATTGCTATTTTGTTTATTTAGTTTGATACGAATTACATGATTATATGTGTATTTTGTACATATTTTTTATACGTATTTACATTACTTAATGTGTATTTTGTTTATATATTTTTAAACAAATTTACGTTATTATATGAATTTTTATAAATATTTTGATACAAATTTACATTATTTTATGTATTTTCTATATACATCTCAATTCAAATTTAGCTTATTTTATCTGTATTTTGTATATCTATTTTCTTACGAATTTAATAACTTCTGTGTATTTTTGTGTATAGTCTTATAAAAATTTACGTTATTTTATGTGTATTTTGTATATTTATATTTATACAAATACACATTCTTTTATTGGTATTTTGTTTATTTATTTTGATACGAATTTACATTATTTTATGTGTATTTTGTATACATTTTCTTATACGTATTTACTTCATTTTATGTGTATTTTGTATATATATTTTTATACAAATCTACGTTATTTTATGTGTATTCGTATATATATTTTGAAACAAATTTACATTGTTTTATATGTATTTTGCATATCTATTTCAATACAGATTTACCTTATAGTATGTGTATTTTGTATATTTATTTTAATACAAATTAATTTTTTCATGTGTATTTTGGTATATATATTTTTATTAAAAAATGCATTATTTAATTGGTATTTTGCATCTTTATTTTCATACAAACTTACATTGTTTTATTAATATTCAGTGTATTTATTTTGATACGATTTTACATTATTCTATTTGTGTTTTGTATATATTTTTTTATACATATTTACATTATTTAATGTGTATTTTGTATATTTTAAAACAAATTTACGTTATTTTATGCGCATCTGTTAAAATATTTTGATACAAATTTACATTATTTTATGTATTTTGTATATATATTTTAATACAAATTTAGTTTATTTTATGTATATTTTGTATATCTATTTTCATTCGTATCAAAATAAATAAACAAAATAGCAATAAAATAATGTAAATTTGTATGAGAAAACATATACAAATACACATAAAATAACGCAAATTTCAAAAAAAATATATGTACAAAAATGCACATAAAATAAAGTAAATTTGCATAAAAATATATATACAAAACACACATTAAATAATGTAAATGCGTACATAAAATAACCTAAATTTGTATAAAACTATATACAAAAGTACACAAAAATTTTAAAAATTTGTATGAAAAGAAATATACAAAATACACATAAAATTAAGTAAATTTGTATTGAAATACATATACAAAATACACATAAAATAATGTAGATTTGAGTGAAAATATATAAACAAATACACTTAAAATAACGTAAATTTGTATAAAATATATATGCAAGATACACATTAAATAATGTAAATGTGTATAAAAAAATATATACAAAAAAGAAATAGAATAATGTAAAATCCTATCAATATAAATACACAGAATATCAATAAGATAATGTAAATTTGTATGAAAAGAAAGATGCAAAATTCCCATAAAATAGCGCATTTTTTATAAAATATATATACCAAAATACACATAAAATATTTAAATTTGTATTGAAATAAATATACAAAATGCATATACAGTAAGGTAAATATATATTGAAAGAGATATTCAAAAATACATATAAAACAAAGTTAATTTGTTTCAAAATATATATACGAATACACATAAAATAACGTAGATTTCTATAGAAATATATATACAAAATACATATGAAATTATGTAAATACGTATAAAAATATATATACAAAATACATACCTAGGTAAATTCGTGTCAAAATAAATAAACAAAATATCATGAAAAAAATGTGTATTTACATGAAAATAAATAATAGATAATAAATTTGTATGAAATATATATGCAAGATACACATTAAATAATGTAAATATGTAAAAAAAAAATATATACAAAAAACAAATAGAATAATGTGAAATCGTAACAAAATAAATACACCGAATATTAATAAAATAATGTAAATTTGTATGAAAATAAAGATGCAAAATTCAAATCAAATAGCGCATTTCTTATAAAATATATATACCAAAATACACATAAAATATTTAAATTTGTATTGAAATAAATATAAAAAATGCACATACAATAAGGTAAACTTGTATTGAAAGAGATATGCAAAAATACATATAAAACAATGTAAATTTGTTTCAAAATATATATACGAATACACATAAAATAACGTAGATTTCTATAAAAATATATATACAAAATACACATAAAATTAAGTAAATACGTATAAAATAGATATACAAAATACACATAGAATAATGTAAAATTGTTTAAAAAAAATAAACAGAATATAAATAAAATAATGTAAATTTGTATGAAAATAAAAATGCAAAATACCCATAAAATAAAGCATATTTTTATAAAAATACATATACAAAAATACACATAGCATAATTAAATTTGTATTAAAATTAATTTACAAAATGCATATTCAATAAGGTAAATTTGTAATGAAAAAATATGCAAAATACACATAAAACAGTGTAAATTTATTTCAAAATCTATATACGAATACTCATAAATCAACGTAGATTTCTATAGAAATATATATATAAAATACACATCAAATGATGTAAACACGTATAAAAAAAAATATATATATGTATATATATATATATATATATATATATATATATATATATATATATATATATATATATATATATATATATATATAAAATACACATTAAATAATGTAAATTCGCGTCAAAATAAATAAACAAAATATCAATAGAAGAATGTGTATTTGTATGAAAAAAGATATACAATATACACGTTATTTTATGTATATTCGTACATATATTTTGAAACAAATTTACACTGTTTTATTTGTATTTTGCGTTTTTTTTCAATACAAATTTACCTTTTTGTATGTGTGCATTATGTATATTAATTTTAATACAAATTTAGTTATTCTATGTGTATTTTTGTATATGTATTTAAAAAAAAAATTGCTTTATCTTATGGGTATTTTGCATCTTTATTTTCATACAAATTTAAATTATTTTATTGATATTCTGTGTACTTATTTTGATACGATTTTACATTATTCTATGTATAACAAAAATAAATATCTACAAAAATACACAAAAATAGTTTTAATTTGTTTGAAAATAGATATTTTATTTTATTTATTTTTTTTTTTTTTTTTACGTGTTAGCCCATATGCACCGTAGGCATATTCTGCCTCTTCGGTGTTGCTCAGAGGCAGGCCCGTTAGTGGTGCGGGCGCGGGTTTTATTAATATTCAGTGTATTTATTTTGATACGATTTTACATTATTCTATTTGTGTTTTGTATATATATGCAAAATATGTGTATTTTGTATATATATTTCAATTCAAATTTAGCTTATTTTGTGTGTATTTTGTATATATTTTCATACAAATTTAATTACTTCTGTGCATTTTTGTATATAGTTTTATATAAATTTACGTTATTTTATGTGCATTTTGTATATTTATATTTATACAAATACACATTCCTTTATTGGTATATTGTTTATTTACATTTATACGAATTTACATTATTTTATGAGTATTTTGTATACATTTTTTTATACGTATTTACTTCATTTTATGTGTATTTTATATATATATTTTTATAGAAATCTACGTTATTTTATGTGTATTCGTATATATATTTTGAAACAAATTTACATTGTTTTATATGTATTTTGCATATCTATTTCAATACAAATTTACCTTATTGTATGTGTTTTTTGTATATTTATTTTAATACAAATTTTATTTTTTGATGTGGATTTTGGATATATATTTTTATAAATAAAAAAATGCGTTATTTTATGGGTATTTTGCTTCTTTATTTTCATACAAATTTACATTATTTTATTAATATTCTGTGTATTTATTTTGATACGATTTTACATTATTCTATTTGTGTTTTGAACAAATTTTTTTTATACAAATCTACGTTTTTTTATAAAATTATTGATACCAAAATACACATAAAATATTTCAATTTGTATTAAAATAAATATACAAAATGCACATACAATAAGGTAAATTTGTATTGAAATAGATATGCAAAATAAATATAAAATAATGTAAATTTGTTTCAAAATATATATACGAATACACATAAAATAACGTAGATTTCTATAAAAATACATATACAAAATACATATAAAATTAAGTAAATACGTATAAAAAATGTATACAAAATACAAATAAAATAATGTAAATTCGTATAAATGTAAATAAACAATATACCAATAAAAGAATGTGTATTTGTATAAATATAAATATACAAAATGCACATAAAATAACGTAAATTTATATAAAACTATATACATAAAATAACGCAAATTTCTATAAAAAAATATGTACAAAAATGAACATAAAATAAATTTGCATAAAAATATATATACAAAACACACATTAGATAATGTAAATGAGTATAAAAATATGTATAGAAAATACCTATGAAATAATCTAAATTCGTATCGAATTAAATTAAGAAAATACCAATAAAATAACGTAGTTTTGGATGAAAATATATATACAAAAAACACACAAAATAACCTAAATTCAAATACATATATACACATAAAATATTTTATTTGTATATTGTATTGTATATACATTTCAATTCAAATTTAGCTTATTTTATCTGTATTTTGTAAATCTATTTTCATACGAATTTAATGTGTATTTTTGTATAGTTTTATACAAATTTACGTTATTTTATGTGTATTTTGTATATTTATATTTATACAAATACACATTCTTTTATTGGTATTTTGTTTATTTATTTTGATACGAATTTACAAATAAATAAACAAAATATCAATAAACGAATGTGTATTTGTATGAAAATAGATATACAATATACACATAAAATCACCTAAATTTGTATAAAACTATATACAAAAATACACAAAAATAATTTTAATTTGTATGAAAATAAATATACAAAATACACATAATATTAGGTAAATTTGTATTGAAATACATTTACAAAATACACATAAAATAATGTAAATTTGAATGAAAATATATAAACAAATACACTTAAAATAACGTAAATTTGTATAAAATATATATAAAAAATACACATTAAATAATGAAAATATGTATAAAAAAATATATACAAAACACAAATAGAATAATATAAAATCGTATCAAAATAAATACACAGAATATTAATAAAATAATGTAAATTTGCATGAAAACTAAGATGCAAAATACCCATAAAATAACGCATTTTTTTTTATAAAAATAGTTATACCAAGACACACATAAAATATTTGAATTTGTATTAAAATAAATATACAAAATGCACATACAATAAGGTAAATTTGTATTGAAATAGATATGCAAAATACATATAAAACCATGTAATTTTTTTTCAAAATATATATACGAATACACATAAAATAACGTAGATTTCTATGAAAATAAATATACAAAATACACATAAAATTAAGTAAATACGTATAAAAAAAGGTATACAAAATACACATAAAATAATGTAAACTCGTATCAAAATAAATAAACAAAATACTAATAAAAGAATGTGTATTGTATAAATATAAATATAAATTATATAAATAAAATAAAGTAAATTTATTTAATAATATATGCAAAAATACACATAAGTAATTAAATTTGTGTGAAAATAGATATACAAAATACATGTGTATTTTGTATATTTATTTTCATACAAATTGAAATTATTTTTGTTTATTTTTTTTATATATTTTCTAACAAATTTTCGTTATTTTATGTATATTTTGTATATTTATTTTTTCTACAAATATACTTTCTTTTATCTGAATTTTGTTTATTGAATTTGAAACGAATTTACCTTATTTTGTATATCTATTTTCATACAAATTAAAATACTTCTGTGTATTTTTGTATATAGTTTTATATAAATCTACGTTATTTTATGTGTATTTTGTATATTTATATTTATACAAATACACATTCTTTTATTGGTATTTTGTATATTTATTTTGATACGAATTTACATTATTTTATGTGTATTTTGTATACATTTTTTTATACGTATTTACTTCATTTTATGTGTATTTTGTATATATATTTTTATAGAAATCTACGTTATTTTATGTGTATTCGTATATATATTTTGAAACAAATTTACATTGTTTTATATGTATTTTGCATATCTATTTCAATACAAATTTACCTTATTATATGTGTTTTTTATATATTTATTTTAATTCAAATCTAATTTTTTTATGTGTATTTTGGTATATATATTTTTATAAATAAAAAAAAAATGTGTTATTTTATGGGTATTTTGCCTCTTTATTTTCATACAAATTTACATTATTTTATTAATATTCTGTGTATTTATTTTGATACGATTTTACATTATTCTATTTGTGTTTTGTATATATTTTTTTATACAAATTTACGTTATTTTAAGTGCATTTGTCTATATCTTTCCATTCAAATTTACATTATTTTATGTTTATTTTGTATATGTATTTCAATACAAATCTACCTAATTTTCTGTGTATTTTGTATATTTATTTTCATACAAATTTAAAATATTTTTGTGTATTTTTGTATATAGTTTGATACAAATTTAGGTTATTTTATGTGTATTTTGTATATCTATTTTCATACAAATACACATTCTTTTATTGATATTTTGTTTATTTATTTTGACGCGAATTTACAGTATTTAATGTGTATTTTGTATATATATTTTTATACGTATTTACATCATTTCATGTGTATTTTGTATATATATTCCTATAGAAATCAACGTTATTTTATGTGTATTCGTATATATATTTTGAAACAAATTTACACTGTTTTATGTGTATTTTGCGTTTTTTTCAATACAAACTTACCTTATTGTATGTGCATTTTGTATATTAATTTTAACACATATTTAATTATTCTATGTGTCTTTTTGTATATGTATTTAAAAAAAAATGCTTAATTTATGGGTATTTTGCATCTTTATTTTCATACAAATTTAAATTATTTTATTGATATTCTGTGTACTTATTTTGATACGATTTTACATTATTCTATGTATAACAAAAATAAATACAGAATACACAAAAATAGATATGCAAAATACATATAAACAATGTAAATTTGTTTCAAAATATATACGCATACACATGAAATAAGGTAGATTTCTATAAAAATATATATTCAAAATACACATAAAATTAAGTAAAACGTATAAAAAATGTATACAAAATACACATAAAATAATGTAAATTAGTATCAAAATAAATAAACAAAATACCAATAAAAGAATGTGTATTTGTATAAATATATATATACAAAATACACATTAAATAATATAAATTTGTTTAAAACTATACAAAATACACATGAAATGATGTAAATTCGTATAAAAATATATATACAAAATACACATTAAATAATGTAAATTCGCGTCAAAATAAATAAACAAATTATAAATAAAAGAATGTGTATTTGTATGAAAATAGATATACAAAATACACATAAAATAACCTAAATTTGTATCAAACTATATACAAAAATACACAAAAATATTTTAAATTTGTATGGAAATAAATATACAAAATACACATAAAATTAGGTAAATTTGTATTGAAATACATACACAAAATACACATAAAATAATGTAAATTTGAATGAAAATACATAAACAAATACACTTAAAATAACGTAAATTTGTATAAAAAAATATGTACAAAACACAAATAGAATAATGTAAAATCGTATCAAAATAAATACACAGAATATTAATAAAATAATGTAAATTTGTATGAAAATAAAGAAGCAAAATACCCATAAAATAATGCATTATTTTTATTTATAAAAATATATATACCAAAATACACATCAAAAAATTAAATTTGTATTAAAATAAATATACAAAAAACACATACAATAAGGTAAATTTGTATTGAAATAGATATGCAAAATACATATAAAACAATGTAAATTTGTTTCAAAATATATATACGAATACACATAAAATAACGTAGAATTCTATAAAAATATATATACAAAATACACATAAAATGAAGTAAATATAAATAAATAAAGAAACATGGTGGTTTAATGAAGAGGTACGGCAGAAAGTTCAAGCTAAGAAGATTGCGAAGAAAAGATGGGAAGTAACAAAGTTGGACGGTGATAAAGAGCATTACAAACAGTGCAGCAAGGAAGCAAAAAGAACGGTAGCAATTGCAAAGTCAGAAGCGTATGACAACCTGTATAAAGAGTTGGATACCAAGGAAGGACAACAAAAAGTATTCAAGTTGGCCAAGACGAGAAACAAGAGCACAAAAGACATTACACATATTAGACAGATCAAGGATGAAAGAGGGGTTGTGATACGAAAGGAAAGAGATATCATAATAAGGTGGAAGGACTACTTTGAGAAGCTGCTAAATGAAGAAAATGAGAGACTTATTAGAGATGATGGAGAACCGAACGACCAACTAGTAGGGGAGGTGACAAGACAAGAGGTAGAAAGAGCACTGAAGAAAATGAAAAATGGCAAGTCAATAGGGCCCGACGGAATACCAGTAGAAGTATGGAAAGCCTTAGGAAGAGAAGGAGTTGACATGTTGCACCAGCTGATCAGAGGAATAATGGAGAAGGAAGTTATACCAGAAAAGTGGAGAGAAAGCACACTGATACCGATCTTTAAAGAGAAGGGAGACATCCAGGGCTGTGAGAACTATCGAGGGATAAAACTAATGTCTCACACCCTTAAACTATTCGAAAGGGTGTTGGATGATAGATTGAGACAGGTGGTACATATCGGTAGGCAACAACTAGGATTTATGAAGGGACTTGGAACGGTTGACGGAATTTTCTCACTTCGACAGAATATGGAAAAACATCGGGAAAAGCAGAAAGTACTACATATGGTTTTTATTGACTTGGAGAAAGCATACGATAGGGTCCCACGGCAAGAAGTATGGAGAAGCCTAAGAGAAAGAGGAGTGCCAGAAAAGTATGTCAGAATTGTCCAAGAATGCTACAAGAATGTTACAACTAGAGTTCGGAGTACGGTTGGTACAACTGACAATTTCCATGTGAAAGTCGGCTTACACCAAGGATCGGCACTAAGTCCATTACTTTTCAATATAGGGTTCGATGTCATTACAGAAAATGTCAGAGAGGAACCACCCTGGTGTGTATTATATGCTGATGACATCGTCTTGGTGACAGAGGAGAGAAGACAGCTGGAAAGAAAACTAGAAGAATGGAGAGTTGCTTTGGAAAGCAGAGGAATGAAGATTAGTAGGTCCAAAACGGAATACTTCACAACAGATACAAGTGGCGACCAACAGGCCACAATTAGACTAAATGGTGAAATGTTGAAGAGGGTGAAAACATTTAAGTACTTGGGATCAATGGTAGACGAGACAGTGGAGATGGAAAAAGAAGTGAATTTCCGGATCCAATGTGGCTGGAATAACTGGCGGAAAGTTTCTGGTGTGATATGTGATAGGAGGGTACCAGTAAGAGTGAAGGGTAAAGTTCACAAAGCAGTGGTCAGACCTGCAATGGCGTATGGGCTTGAAGCAGCACCTCTGAAGAAGAACGAAGAAAAGAAGATGGATGTGGCGGAAATGAAGATGTTGAGATGGATGGTAGGAGTCACCAGAAGAGATCGAATTAGGAATGCATATATAAGAGGAACAGTAATTGAAATCTCCAAGAAGATCCAGGAGTCAAGATTGAGGTGGTATGGACACTTGAGAAGAAGAGTTGGGGAAGATCATGTAGGAAGGGAAGTCATGGAAATGGAAGTGCAGGGAAATAGAAGAAGAGGAAGGCCCAAACGAAGGTGGATTGATAGCATAAACGGAGATCTAAGGGAGAAGAATTTAAACCCAGAGATGGCCAACAACAGAAATACGTGGAGAAGGCTCATTCACAACGGCGACCCCGAATAGGGAAAAGCTGGGAAGAAGAAGAAGAAGTATTTGGATAAAAATAAATATACAAAATACACATACAAAATAAACATAAAATAATGTAGATTTGTAATAAAATATATGTACAAAATACACATAAAATAATGTAAATTTATAGAAAATATATATACAAATACACATAAAATACCATGAATTTGTATAAAAATATATATTCAAAATAAATATTAAATAATGTAAAAGCGTATAAAAATATATATACAAAGTACATATACAATAATGTAAATTCGTATCAATATAAATCAACAAAACACCAATAAAATAATATATATTTGAATGAAAATAAATTTTCAAAATACACATAACATAACTAAAATTTGTATTAAAATATATACAAAAATACATAGAAATAATTTGAGTTTGTATGAAAATAGATATACAAAATACACATAAAACTAGGTAAATTTCTTTTGAAATGTATATACAAAATACCCGTAAAATATTGTAAATTTGTGTCAAAATATATAAACAAATACATATAAAAAAACGTAAATTTGTATGAAAAATATATACAAAATACACATAGAATAATGTCAATTCGTATCAAAATGAATGAGCAGAATATCAATAAAATAATGTAAATTTGTATGAAAATAAAGATGCAAAATACCCAAAAAGTAAAGCATATGTTTATAAAAATACAGTTACAAAAATACACATCGAATAATTAAATTTGTATTAAAATTAATATACAAAATGCGTATATAATAAGGTAAATTTGTATTGAAAAAATATGCAACATACACGTTTACTCATACAAATTTATATTATTTTATTGGTATTTTGTTTATTTATTTTGATACGAATTACATGATTATATGTGTATTTTGTACATATTTTTTTATACGTATTTACATTATTTAATGTGTATTTTGTTTATATATTTTCATACAAATTTACGTTATTATATGTGTATTTGTATAAATATTTTGATACAAATTTACTTTATTTCATGTATTTTGTATATATATTTCAATTCAAATTTAGCTTATTTTGTGTATTTTGTATATATTTTCATACAAATTTAATTACTTCTGTGTATTTTTGTATATAGTTTTATATAAATTTACGTTATTTTATGTGTATTTTGTATATTTATATTTATACAAATACGCTTTCTTTTATTTGTATTTTGTTTATTTATTTTGATACGAATTTACATTATTTTATGTGTATTTTGTATACATTTTTTTATACGTATTTACTTCATTTTATGTGTATTTTGTATATATATTTTTATAGAAATCTACGTTATTTTATGTGTATTCGTATATATATTTTGAAACAAATTTACATTGTTTTATATGTATTTTGCATATCTATTTCAATACAAATTTACCTTAATGTATGTGTTTTTTGTATATTTATTTTAATACAAATTCAATTTTTTGATGTGTATTGTATATAGTTTGATACAAATTTAGGTTATTTTATGTGTATTTTTTATATCTATTTTCATACAAATACACATTCTTTTATTGATATTTTGTTTATTTATTTTGACGCGAATTTACATTATTTAATGTGTATTTTGTATATATATTTTTATACGTATTTACATCATTTCATGTGTATTTTGTATAGTTTTAAACAAATTTATATTATTTAATGTGTATTTTGTATATATATATTTATACAAATACACATTCTTTTATTGGTATTTTGTTTATTTATTTTGATACTAATTTACATTATTTTATGTGTATTTTGTATACATTTTTTATACGTATTTACTTAATTTTATGTGTATTTTGTATATATATTTTTATAGAAATCTACATTATTTCATGTGTATTCGTATATATATTTTGAAACAAATTTACATTGTTTATATGTATAATTAAATTTGTATTAAAATTAATTTACAAAATGCGTATATAATAAGGTAAATTTGTATTGAAAAAATATGCAACATACACGTTTACTATTATTATTTACTAAATTATTTTATGTATATTCGTATATATATTTTGAAACAAATTTACATTGTTTTATATGTATTTTGCATATCAATTTCAATACAAATTTACCTTACTGTATGTGTTTTTTTTATATTTATTTTAATACAAATTTAATTTTTTGATGTGTATTGTATATAGTTTGATACAAATTTAGGTTATTTTATGTGTATTTTGTATATCTATTTTCATACAAATACACATTCTTTTATTGATATTTTGTTTATTTATTTTGACGCGAATTTACATTATTTAATGTGTATTTTGTATATATATTTTTATACGTATTTACATCATTTCATGTGTATTTTGTATAGTTTTAAACAAATTTATATTATTTAATGTGCATTTTGTATATATATATTTATACAAATACACATTCTTTTATTGGTATTTTGTTTATTTATTTTGATACTAATTTACATTATTTTATGTGTATTTTGTATACATTTTTTATACGTATTTACTTAATTTTATGTGTATTTTGTATATATATTTTTATAGAAATCTACCTTATTTCATGTGTATTCGTATACATATTTTGAAACAAATTTACATTGTTTATATGTATAATTAAATTTGTATTAAAATTAATATACAAAATACGTATATAATAAGGTAAATTTGTATTGAAAAAATATGCAACATACACGTTTACTCATACAAATTTATATTATTTTATTGGTATTTTGTTTATTTATTTTGATACGAATTACATGATTATATGTGTATTTTGTACATATTTTTTTATACGTATTTACATTATTTAATGTGTATTTTGTTTGTATATTTTCATACAAATTTACGTTATTATATGTGTATTTGTATAAATATTTTGATACAAATTAACTTTATTTCATGTATTTTGTATATATATTTCAATTCAAATTTAGCTTATTTTGTGTGTATTTTGTATATATTTTCATACAAATTTAATTACTTCTGTGTATTTTTGTATATAGTTTTATATAAATTTACGTTATTTTATGTGTATTTTGTATATTTATATTTATACTCTATACATTTTTTTATACGTATTTACTTCATTTTATGTGTATTTTGTATATATATTTTTATAGAAATCTACGTTATTTTATGTGTATTCGTATATATATTTTGAAACAAATTTACATTGTTTTATATGTATTTTGCATATCTATTTCAATACAAATTTACCTTATTGTATGTGTTTTTTGTATATTTATTTTAATACAAATTTAATTTTTTGATGTGTATTTTGCTATATATATTTTTATAAATAAAAAAATGCGTTATTTTATGGGTATTTTGCTTCTTTATTTTCATACAAATTTACATTATTTTATTAATATTCTGTGTATTTATTTTGATACGATTTTACATTATTCTATTTGTGTTTTGTACATATTTTTTTTATACAAATTTACGTTATTTTAAGTGTATTTGTTTATGTATTTTCATTCAAATTTACATTATTTTATGTGTATTTTGTGTATGTATATCAATACAAATTTACCTAATTTTATGTGTATTTTGTATACTTATTTTCATACAAATGTAAAATATTTTTGTGTATTTTTGTATATAGTTTGATACAAATTTAGATTATTTTATGTGTATTTTGTATATATATTTTCATACAAATACACATTCTTTTATTGATATTTTGTTTATTTATTTTGACGCGAATTTACATTATTTAATGTGTATTTTTTATATATATTTTCATACGTATCTACATCATTTCATGTATATTTATTTCAATGCAAATTTAAATATTTTATGTGTATTTTGGTATATATATTTTTATAAGAAATGCGCTATTTTATGGGAGTTTTGCATCTTTATTTTCATACAAATTTACATTATTTTATTAATATTCGGTGTATTTATTTTGATACGATGTTACATTATTCTATTTGTTTTTTGTATATACTTTTTTATACATATTTACATTATTTAATGTGTATCTTGCATATATATTTTATACAAATTTAGTATCTATTATCTATTTTATGTGCATTTTTGTACATATATTTTTATAGAAATTTGCGTTATTTGTATATGTTTTCTCATACAAATTTACATTATTTTATTGCTATTTTGTTTATTTATTTTGATACGAATTACATGATTATATGTGTATTTTGTACATACTTTTTATACGTATTTACATTACTTAATGTGTATTTTGTTTATATATTTTTAAACAAATCTACGTTATTATATGTATTTGTATAAATATTTTGATACAGATTTACATTATCTCATGTATTTTGTATGTACATTTCAATTGAAATTTAGCTTATTTTAGCTGTATTTTGTATATATATTTTCATACAAATTTAATTACTTCTGTGTATTTTTGTATATAGTTTTATACAAATTTACGATATTTTTTGTGTATTTTGTATATTTATAATTATACAAATACACATTCTTTTACTGGTATTTTGTTTATTTATTTTGATACGATTTTTATGTCTATTTTTTATTCATTTTTTTATACGTATTTACTTCATTTTATGTGTATTTTGTATATATTTTTATAGAAATCTACGTTATTTTATGTGTATTCGTATATATATTTTGAAACAAATTTACATTGTTTTATATGTAATTTTGAATATCTCTTTCAATACAAATTTTTTTATTGTATGTGTATTTCGTATATTTATTTTAATACAAATAAAAAATTGCGTGTAATTTTGCATATATTTAAAAAGCGTTAATTTATAGTATTTGCTTCTTTTTATTTTATAAAATTTATATTATTTTATTATTTGTGGCTTTATTTTGATACGACCTTTTACATTATTCTTCATTTGTGTTTTGTGTATATTTTTTATACAAATTTACGTTATTTTAAGTTGATTGTTTATGCATTATTCAATTTATTATATTTATGTATTTTGTATATATAGATTAACACAAATTATTTCATTCTTTTATGTGTATTTTGTACATTTATTATACAAATATAAATTTCTGTGTATTTTTATAGTTTTATACAAATTTATGTTATCTATGTATTTGGGTATTTATTTTCACAACACACATTCTTTTATTGACATTTTGTTTATTTATTTTGACGCGAATTTACATAATTTAATGTGTATTTTGTATATATATTTTATACGTATTTAAGAGTTTTCATGTATTTTGTATATTTATAAAAAATCTGTTATTTATATGTAAGAAGTATCTTTTCATGTCAAATTTCACATTATTTTATTTACATTCTGTGTATTATTTTAATACGATTTTACATTATTCTCATTTGTGTTTTGTATATATATTTTTATGACATTTGGTTATTTAATGAGCATTTTTATATATATTTTATACAATTTATGTTAATTTATGTATTTGTTTATATTTTCATTCAAATTTACATGCCTTATGTATTTTGTATATGTATTTTCAATTATTTCAATTTTATGTGTATTTTATATTTATTTTACATAATATCTCATTTTGTATTTTTATATATAGTTTTATACAAATTTCATGTTATTTATGTGTATTTTGTATATGTATTATTAAAATACAATATCTTTTATTGATATTTTAATGATTTATTTTGAATGAATTTATTATTATTTAATGTGTATTTTGTACATTTTATACGTATTTACAAATAATTATGTGTGTATTTTGTATATATATTTATAGAAATTCATATTTATGTGTATTCGTATATATATTTGAACAATCTACATTTTATGTGGAGTTTGTATATATATTTATTATAAATTTGCCTTTTATTTTAAGTTTATTTATATCTATTTTCATTCAAATTCAAATCATTTTATGTGTATATTTATTAGATGATGTTATTTTATGTGTATTTTCTATATATACTTTCATTCAAAATTACATTATTTTGACGTATTTTGTTCATTTATTTTGGATACGAATTTAGATTGCCTCATGTATTTTCTATACTTACATATAGAGTAAATTTCCTAAAATATATTCAAAATAATATATAAAATTATGTAAATAAGTATAAAATATATATATATATATATATATATATATATATATATATATATATATATATATATATATATATATATATATATATATATATATATATAAATACACTCAAAAAAAAATGAAAATTGCATCAATTATACATAAATTGATGAAAATTTAAATAAAATATAGTGGTCACACAAAACTATTTTCAATTTGTATGAAAAATAGATATACAAAATAATAATATATAATTAGTTAACTCATTTAAATACATGTACAAAATTGATAAAATAATGTAAATTTGTATAAATGAAACAATTACATAAAATAACGTACATTGGTAAAAATAGATATACAAATATATATAGAATAATGTAAAACCGTATCAAAATAAATACAAAGAATATCACAAAATAATGTAATTTTTTAAAGTGAAAATAAAGATGCAAATACCCATAAAATAAAGGCTATTTTTATAAAATACATATACAAAAATACACATAGAATAGCTAAATTTGTATTAAAATTAATATACAAAATGCACGCACAATAAGGTAAATTTGTATTGAAAAATATGCAAATGCATAAAACAATGTATATTTGTTTCAAAATATATATACGAATACACATAAATAATGTATATTTAAAGAAATATATATACAAAATACATGAAATGATGTAATACGTATAAAAACAGGTACACAATACAATATTAAATAAATGTAAATTCGCATCAAAAATATAAGGAACAAAAATATCAATAAAAGAATGTGTATTTGTAAGGAAAATATTGTAAATTTATAAAACTCTATTAAAAAAATACACAAAAATAATTTAAATTTGTATAAAAAATATATATACAAAATAATAATATAAAACTAGTTAAATTTCTATTGGAAATACATATACAAAATAATAATATAAATAATGAAAATTTTAATGAAAATATATAAATAAATGTCTTAAAATAACGTAAATTTGTATGAAATATATATGAAAATACACATTAAATAATGTAAATATGTATAAAAAAATATTTACAAAACACACAATAGAATAATGTAAAATAGTATCAAAATGTTAATACACAGAATATTAATAAAATAATGTAAATTTGTATGAAATAAAGATGCAAAATACCATAACACAACGCATTTTTTTATGAAAATATATATACCAAATAATGCACATTAAATATTTAAATTTGTAGACATAACAAATATACAAAATGTGCACATGCTAATAACGTAAATTTGTATTGGAATAGAAATGCAAAATACACATAAAACAATGTAAATTTGTTTCAAAATATATATACTAGAATGTATACATAAAATAACGTAGATTTCTATATATATATATATATATATATATATATATATATATATATATATATATATACATCAAATACACCTAAAAAAATGAAAATTCGTATCAAAATAAATAAACAAAATTCCGATAAAAGAACGTATATTTGTAGGAAAATAAATATACAAAATACACATAAAATTACGAAAATTTGAATAAAACTATATACAAAAAAACAAAAACAAAATTTCAATTTGTATGAAAATAGATATACAAAAGACATAAAATAAGCTAAATTTGAATTGAAATAAATATAGAAAATACATAAAATAATGTAAATTTGTATCAAAATATATATTCAAATACACATATAATAACGTAAATTTGTATAAAAATATATAAACAAAATACACATTAAATAATGTAAATACGTATAAAAGATATGTACGTAATGTAAAAATTTATAAAATTAAAGATGCAAAATACCCATAAAATAACTCATATATAAAATAAAAAAATATACAAAAATACACATAAAATAATTAAATTTGTGTTAAAATAAATATACAAAATACACATACAATAAGGTAGATTTTTATTGAAATAAATATGCAAAAAACACATAAAATAATGAATTTTTTTATCAAAATATATACGAATACACACAATAAAATTACGTAAATTTTTATGAAAATATATATATACAAAATACACATAAAATAATGTAAATACATAGAAAAATATATATACAAAATAAAGATGCAAAATACCCATATAATAACGCATATTTGTTTAAAAATATATATACAAAAATACACATAAAATAATTAAATTTGCATCAAAATAAATATACAAAAGGCACATACAATAAAGAAATTTTTATCAAAATATATATACGAATACACATAAAATAGAGTAAATTTCTATGAAAATATATATTCAAAATACATATAAAATTATGCAAAAAAGTATAAAAATATATATATCAAATACACCTAAAATAATGAAAACTCGTATCAAAATAAATAAACAAAATTCCGATAAAAGAACGTATATTTGTAGGAAAATAAATATACAAAATTCACTTAAAATTACGAAAATTTGAATAAAAATATATACTAAAATATACAAAATTAATTTCAATTTGGATGAAAATAGATATACATAATACACATATAATTAGTTAAATTTGTATTTAAATACATATACAAAATACACATAAAATAATGTAAATTTGTATGAAATGAAAACAAATTCACATAAAATAAAGTTCATTTGTATGAAATATATATACAAAATATACATAGAATAATGTAAAATCGTATCAAAATAAATACACAGAATATCAATAAAATAATGTAAATTTGTATGAAAATAAAGATGCAAAATACCCGTAAACAAAAGCATTTTTTATGAAAATACATATACAAAAATACACATAGAATAATTAAATCTGTATTAAAATTAATATACAAAATGCACGTACAATAAGGAAATTTATATTGAAAAAATATGCAAAATACACACATAAAACAATGTATATTTGTTTCAAAATATATATACGAATACACATAAAATAACATATATTTCTATAGAAATATATATACAAAATACACATGAAATGACGTAAATATGTAAGAAAATATATATACACAATACACATTAAATAATGTGAATTCGCGTCAAAATAAATAAGCAAAATATCAATAAAAAATGTGTAATTGTATGAAAATAGATACGCAAAATACACATAAAATATTTTAAATTTATATAAAACTCTTTTTATAAAAATATATATACCAAAATAATAAAAATTTTAAATTTGTATTAAAATAAATATACAAAATGCACATACAATAAGGTAGATTTATATTGAAATAGATATGCTAAATACATATAAAACAATGTAAATTTGCTTCAAAATATATATACCAATACACATAAAATAACGTAGATTTCTATAAAAATATATATACAAAATACACATTTAATGAAGTAAATATGTATAAGAAAATGTATACAAAGTACACATGAAATAATTAAATTTGTATTAAAATAAATATACAAAATACACATACAATAAGGTAAATCTATATTGAAATAGATATGCAAAATAAACATAAAATAATGTAAATTTGTATCAAAACATATACGAATACTCACAATAAAATATCGTAAATTTTCATGAAAATATATATAAAAAATACACATAAAATAATGTAAATACGTAGAAAAATATATATACAAAATACACATAAAATTATGTAAATTCTTATGAAAATAAATGAACAAAATTCCACTAAAAGAATGTATATTTGTAGGAAAATATAAATACAAAATACAAATCAAATAACTTAAATTTGTATAAAAATATATAAAAAATACATAAAAATAATTTAAATTTATTTGAAAATAGATATGCAAAATACACATAAAATTAGGCAAATCTGTATTGAAATACATATACAAATTACACATAAAATATTGTAAATTTGTATGAAAATATATAAACAAATACACATAAAATAGCCTAAATTTATATAAAATATATATACAAAATATACATTAAATAATGTAAATGTGTATAAAAATATATATACAAAATACACATAGAATAATGTAAAATCGTATCAAAATAAATAAACAGAATATCAATAAAATAATGTAAATTTGTATGAAAATAAAGATGCAAAATACCCAAATAATAACGCATATTTTTACAAAAATACACATAAAATAATTAAATTTGTATTAAAATAAATATACAAAATTCACATGCAATATGGTAAATTTGTATTGAAATAGATATGCAAAATAAACATAAATAATGTAAATTTGTATCAAAATATATATACGAATACCCATAAAATAGAGTAAATTTCTATGAAAATATATATTCAAAACACAAAAAAATGATATAAATAAGTATAAAAATATATATATCAAATACGCCTAAAATAATATAGATTCGTATAAAAATAAATAAACAAAACTACGATAAGAGAACGTATATATGTAGGAAAAAAAATATACAAAATATATTTTTATAAAAATATATAGAAAAATACACAAAATTAATTTCAATTTGTATGAAAATAGATATACAAAATACTCCTATAATTAAATAAATTTGTATTTAAACACATGTACAAAATATACATAAAATTAGGTAGATTTGTATTGAAATACATATATAAAATACACATAAAATAATATTTAAATCTGAATGAAAATATATAAAAAATACACCTAAAATTACGTAAATTTGTATAAAATATATATAAAAAAAACACATTAAATTATGTATATATGTATAAAAAAAATATATATTCAAAACACAAATAGGATAATGTAAAATAGTATCAAAATAAATACACAGAATCTTAATAAAATAATGTAAATTTGTATGTAAATTAAGATGCAAAATACCCATAAAGAAACGCATTTTTTTTATAAAAAATATATACCAAAATACACATAAAATATTTGAATTTGTATTAAAATAAATATACAAAATGCACATACAATAAGGTAAATTTGTATCGAAATAGATATGCAAAATACATTTAAAACAATGTAAATTTGTTTCAAAATATATATACGAATACACACAATATAACGTAGATTTCTATAAAAATATATAAAAAATACACATAAAAAGAAGTAAATATGTATAAACAAATGTATACAAAATACACATAAAATAATGTAAATTCGTATCAAAATAAATAAACAAAATACCAATAAAAGAATGTGTATTTGTATAAATATAAATATACAAAATACACATAAAATAACGTAAATTTGTATTAAACTATATACAAAAATACACAGAAGTAATTAAATTTGTATGAAAATATATATACAAAATAAAAATAAAATAAGCTAAATTTGAATTGAATGTATATACAAAATACATAAAATAATGTAAATTTGTATCAAAATATTTACACAAATACACATTTAATAACGTTAATTTGTTTAAAAATATATAAACAAAATACACATTAAATAATGTAAACACGTATAAAAAACATGTACAAAATACACATATAATCATGTAATTCGTATCAAAATAAATAAACAAAATAGCAATAAAATAATAATAATAATAATAATAATAATAAATGGTCTATTCATTTGTAGGAAGCCATTAAATAATGTAAACTCGCGTCAAAATAAATAAACAAAATATCAATAAAAGAATGTGTATTTGTATGAAACTAGATATAGAAAATACACATAAAATAACCTAAATTTGTATAAAACTATATACAAAAAAACACAAAAATAATTTAAATTTGTATGAAAATAAATATACAAAATACACATAAAATTAGGTAAATTTGTATTGAAATACATATACAAAATACATTTAAAATAATGTAAATTTGAATGAAATTATATAAAAAAATACACTTACAATAACGTAAATTTGTATAAAATATATATAAAAAATACACATTAAATAATAAAAATATGTATAAAAATATATATACAAAACACAAATAGTATAATATAAAATCGTATCAAAATATATACACAGAATATTAATAAAATAATGTAAATTTGTATGAAAACTAAGATGCAAAATACCTATAAAATAACGCATTTTTTAAAATTATATATACCAAAATACACATAAAATATTTGAATTTGTATTAAAATAAATATACAAAATGCACATACAATAAGGTAAATTTGTATTGAAATAGATATGCAAAATACATATAAAACAATGTAAATTTGTTTCAAAATATATATACGAATACACATATAATAACGTAGATTTCTATAAAAATATATATTCTAAATACACATAAAATTAAGTAAATACGAATAGAAAAAGTACACAAAATACACATAAAATAATGTAAATTCGTATAAATATTAATAAACAAAATACCAATTAAAGAATGTGTATTTGTATAAATATAAATATACAAAATGCACATAAAATAACGTAAATTTGTATAAAACTATATACAAAAATACACAGAAGTAATTAAATTTGTATGAAAATATATATACAAAATACACACAAAATAAGCTAAATTTGAATTGAAATATATATACAAAATACATAAAATAAATTAAATTTGTTTCAAAATATTATTAACAAATACATATATAATAACGTAAATCTGTATAAAAATATATAAACAAAATACACATTAAGAAATGTAAATACGTATACAAAAAATATGTACAAAATACACAATTAATCATGTCATTCGTATCAAAATAAATAAACAAAAAACTAATTAAATAATGTCAAATTGTATGAGAAAACATATACAAAATACACATAAAATAACGCAAATTTCTATAAAAATATATGTTAAAAAATGCACATAAATTTAAATTGCATAAAAAATATATATACAAAATACACATTAGATAATGTAAATGAGTATAAAAATATGTATACAAAATACCTATGAAATAATCTAAATTCGTATCGAGTTAAATTAAGAAAATAACAATAAAATAATGTAATTTTGGATGAAAATATATATAGAAAACACACATAAAATAACCTAAATACAAATACAAATATACACATTAAATAATTTAAAATTGAATGAAATAAATATACAAAATAAACATAAAATAAGGTAAATTTGTAATAAAATATATGTAAGAATATACATAAAATAATATAAATTTGTATGAAAATATATATACAAATACACATAAAATAACATGAATTTGTATAAAATTTGTTTCAAAATATATACGAATACACACAATAAAATAACGTAAATTTTTATGAAAATGTATATATAAAATACACATAAAATAGTTTAAATACGTAGAAAAATATATATACAAAATACACATAAAATAATGTAAATTCGTCAAAAATTAAATACACAAAATTCCAATAAAAGAATGTATATTTGTAGGAAAATATATATACAAAAAACAAATAAAATAACTAAAATTTGTATAAAAATATATACAAAAATACACAAAATAATTTAAATTTGTTTGAAAATAGATATGCAAAATACACATAAAGTTAGGCAAATTTGTATTGAAATACAAAACTCACATAAAATAATGTAAATTTGTATGAAAATATATAAACAAATACATATAAAATCACGTAAATTTGTTAAAATATATATATACAAAATATACATTAAATATTTTGAATATGTATAAAATATATTATATTATATATATTTTATTGATATTTGTGTTATTTATGTGTATTTTGTATATGTTTTCTCATAGAAATTTACATTATTTTATTGGTATTTTGTCTATTTATTTTGATACGAATTACATGATTATTTGTGTATTTTTTACATTTTTTTATACGTATTTACAATATTTAATGTGTATTTTGTTTATTTATTCTTATACAAATTTACGTTATTATATGTGTATTTGTATAGGTATTTTGATACAAATTTACATTATTTTATGTATTTTGTATATATATTTCAATTCAAATCTAGCTTATTTTATGTGTATTTTGTATATCTATTTATTTTAATACAAAATCAAATATTTTATGTTTTTTCGTATATATATTTTATAAAATGCGTTATTTTATGGGTATTTTATCTTAATTTCATACAAATTTACATTATTTTATTAATATTTTCTGTATTTATTTTGATGATTTACATTATTTTATTTGTGTTTTGTATATATTTTTATACATATTTACATTATTTAATGTTTTTTTTTTGTATATATATTTGATACAAATTTACGTTATTTTAAGTCTATATGTTTATATATTTTCATTCAAATTTACATTATTTTATGTGTATTTTGTATATGTATTTCATACAATTATACCTTTTTTTATATGTTTTTTGTATATTTATTTTCATACAAGTTTAAATTATTTTTGTGTATTTTTGTATTATAGTTTTATACAAATTTAGGTTATTTTATGTGTATTTTGTATATCTATTTTCATACAAATACACATTCCTTTCATGATATTTTGTTTATTTATTTTGACACGAATTAACATTATTTAATGTGTATTTTGTATATATACTTTTAAACGAATTTATATTATTTCAAGTGTATTTTGTATATATATTTCTATAGAAATCTGCGTTATTTTATGTGTATTCGTATATATATTTTGAAACAAATTTACATTATTTTATGTGTATTTTGCATATTTTTTCAATACAAATTTACCTTATTGTATATGCATTTTGTATATTAATTTTAATACAAATTTGATTAATCTATGTGTATTTTTGTATATGTATTTTTATAGAAATATGCTTTATTTTATGGGTATTTTGCATCTTTATTTTCATACAAATTTACATTATTTTATTGATATTCTGTGTATTTATTTTGATACGTTTTTACATTATTCTATATGTATTTTGTATATATAAAATGCACATAAAATAAAGTAAATTTGCAAAAAAAAAAAAATACAAAACACACACTAAATAATGGAAATGCGTACATAAATAACCTAAATTTGTATAAAACTATATACAAAATACACAAAATAATTTAAATTTGTTTGAAAAGAAATATACAAAATACACATAAAATTAGGTAAATTTGTATTGAAATACATATACAAAATACACATCAAATAATGTAAATTTGAATGAAAATATATAAACAAATACACTTAAAATAACGTAAATTTGTATAAAATATATATGCAAGATACACATTAAACAATTTAAATCTGAAAAAAAAAATATAAAAAAAAAACAAATATAATAAAGTAAAATCGTATCAAAATAAATACACAGAATATCACTAAAATAATGTAACTTTCTATAAAAATAAAGATGCAAAATTCCAAAAAATTTTCGCATTTTTTTATAAAAATGTATTTACCAAAATACACATAAAATATTTAAAAATAAATATAGGTAAATCTGTATTGAAAGAGATATTATAAATACATATAAAACAATGTAAATTTGTTTCAAAATATGTTTATGAATACACATAAATAAAGTAGATTTCTATAGAAATATATATACAAAATACATATGAAATTATGTAAATACGTATAAAAATATATATACAAAATACATATCAAATAATGTAAATTCGTGTCAAAATAAATAAACAAAATATCATGAAAAGAATGTGTATTTGTATGAAAATAGATAATAGATAATAAATTTGTATAAAATATATATGCAAGATACACATTAAATAATGTAAATATGTATAAAAAAGTATATACAAAAAACAAATAGAATAATGTAACATCGTATCAAAATAAATACACCGAATATTAATAAAATAATGTAAATTTGTATGAAAATAAAGATGCAAAATTCCCATAAAATAGCGCATTTCTTATAAAAATATATATACCAAAATACACATAAAATATTTAAATTTGCATTGAAATAAATATACAAAATGCACATACAATAAGGTAAATTTGTATTGAAAAAGATATGCAAAAATACATATAAAACAATGTAAATTTGTTTCAAAATATATATACGAATACAAATAAAAAAACGTAGATTTCTATAAAAATATATATTCAAAATACACATAAAATTAAGTAAATACGTATAAAAAAATGTATACAAAACACACATAAAATAATGTAATTTCGAATTAAAATAAATGTAAATTTTAAATTTGTATAAATATATAAAATAATGTAAATATGTATAAAAAAATATATACAAAAAAACAAATAGAAATGTAAAATCGTATCAAAATAAATAAACAGAATATCAATAAATAAAGTATATTTGTATGAAAATAAAGATGCCAAATTCCCATAAAATAACTCATTTTTTATAAAAATACATATACCAGAATACACATAAAATATTTAAATTTGTATTGAAATAAATATACAAAATGCATGTAAAGTATTACAGGTAAATTTGTATTGAAAGAGATATTCAAAAATACATATAAAACAATGTAAATTTGTTTCAAAATATATATACGAATACACATAAAATAAAGTAGATTTCTATAGAAATATATATACAAAATACATATGAAATTATGTAAATACGTATAAAAATATATATACAAAATACATATCAAATAATGTAAATTCGTGTCAAAATAAATAAACAAAATATCATGAAAAGAGTGTGTATTTGTATGAAAATAGATAATAGATAATAAATTTGTATAAAATATATATGCAAGATACACATTAAATAATGTATATATGTATAAAAAAGTATATACAAAAAACAAATAGAATAATGTAAAATCGTATCAAAATAAATACACCGAATATTAATAAAATAATGTAAATTTGTATGAAGATAAAGATGGAAAATTCCAGTGAAATAGCGCATTTTTTATAAAAATATATATACCAAAATACACATAAAATATTTAAATTTGTATTGAAATAAATATACAAAATGCACATACAATAAGGTAAATTTGTATTGAAAGAGATATGCAAAAATACATATAAAACAATGTAAATTTGTTTCAAAATATATATACGAATACAAATAAAAAAAACGTAGATTTCTATAAAAATATATATACAAAATCCACATAAAATTAAGAAAATACGTATAAAAAAAATGTATACAAAATACACATAAAATAATGTAAATTGATTTAAAATAAATAAACAAAATACCAATAAAAGAATGTGTATTTGGATAAATATAAATATACAAAATACATATACAAAATATACATAAAATAAGGTAGATTTGTAATAAAATATATGTACAAAATACACATAAAATAATGTAAATTTATATGAAAATATATATACAAATACACATAAAATACCATGAATTTGTATAAAATTATATTCAAAATAAATATTAAATAATGTAAAAGCGTATAAAAATATATATACAAAGTATATATAAAATAATGTAAATTCGTATCAATATAAATCAACAAACAACCAATAAAAAAAATATATATTTGAATGAAAATAGATTTACAAAATACACATAACATAACTAAAATTTGTATTAAAATATATACAAAAATAAATAGACATAATTTGAGTTTGTATGAAAATAGATATACAAAATACACATGAAACTAGGTAAATTTCTTTTGAAATGTATATACAAAATAGCCATGAAATATTGTAGATTTGTGTCAAAATATATAAACAAATACACATAAAATAACGTAAATTTGTATGAAAAATATATACAAAATACACATAGAATAATGTCAATTCGTATCAAAATGAATGAGCAGAATATCAATAAAATAATATAAATTTGTATGAAAATAAAGATGCAAAATACGAAAAAAATAAAGCATGTTTATAAAAATACAGATACAAAAATACACATCGAATAATTAAATTTGTATTAAAATTAATATACAAAATGCGTATATAATAAGATAAATTTGTATTGAAAAAATATGCAACATACACGTTTACTCATACAAATTTATATTATTTTGTTGGTATTTTGTTTATTTATTTTGATACGAATTACATGATTATATGTGTATTTTGTACACATTTTTTTATACGTATTTACATTATTTAATGAGTATTTTGTTTATATATTTTCATACAAATTTACGTTATTATATGTGTATTTGTATATATATTTTCTTTCAAATTTACATTATTTTATGTGTATTTTGTATATGTATTTCAATACAAATTAACCTAATTTTATTTATTTTCATACAAATTGAAATAATTTTTGTTTATTTTTTTATATATTTTCATGCAAATTTTCGTTATTTTATGTGTATTTTGAATATTTATTTTTTCCACAAATATACGTTCTTTTATCTGAATTTTGTTTATTGAATTTGAAACGAATTTACCTTATTTTGTATATCTATTTTCATACAAATTAAAATACTTCTGTGTATTTTTGTATATAGTTTTATATAAATTTACGTTATTTTATGTGTATTTTGTATATTTATATTTATACAAATACACATTCTTTTATTGGTATTTTGTATATTTATTTTGATGCGAATTTACATTATTTTATGTGTATTTTGTATACATTTTTTTATACGTATTTACTTCATTTTATGTGTATTTTGTATATATATTTTTATAGAAATCTACGTTATTTTATGTGTATTCGTATATATATTTTGAAACAAATTTACATTGTTTTATATGTATTTTGCATATCTATTTCAATACAAATTTACCTTATTGTATGTGTTTTTTATATATTTATTTTAATACAAATTTAATTTTTATATGTGTATTTTGGTATATATGGTAAGGTAAATTTGTATTGAAAGAGATATTCAAGAATACATATAAAACAATGAAAATTTGTTTCAAAATATATATACAAATACACATAAAATAACGTAGATTTCTATAAAAATATACACAAAATACACATAAAATGAAGTAAATACGTATAAAAAAATGAATACAAAATAGACATAAAAATCGTATCAAAATAAATAAACAAAATACCAGTAAAAGAATGTGTATTTGTATAATTATAAATATACAAAATACACAAAAAATATCGTAAATTTGTATAAAACTATATACAAAAATACACAGAAGTAATTAAATTTGTATGAAAATAGATGTACAAAATACAGCTAAAATAAGCTAAATTTGAATTGAGATGTATATACAAAATACATGAAATTATGTAAATTTGTATCAAAATATTTATACAAATACATATAATAAAGTAGATTTGTTTAAAAATATATAAACAAAATACACATTAAGTAATGTAAATACGTATAAAAAAATATGTACAAAATACACATATAATCATGTAATTCGTATCAAAATAAATAAACAAAATAGCAATAAAATAATGTAAATTTGTATGAGAAAACATATACAAATAACGCAAATTTCTATAAAAATATATGTACAAAAATGCACATAAAATAAAGTAAATTTGCATAAAAATATATATACAAAACACACACTAAATAATGTAAATGCGTACATAAAATAACCTAAATTTGTATAAAACTATATACAAAAATACACAAAAATAATTTAAATTTATTTGAAAAGAAATATACAAAATACACATAAAATTAGGTAAATTTGTATTGAAATACATATACAAAATACACATCAAATAATGTAAATTTGAATGAAAATATATAAACAAATACACTTAAAATAACGCAAATTTGTATAAAATATATATGCAAGATACACATTAAATAATGTAAATGTGTATAAAAAAAACATATTCAAAAAACAAATAGAATAATGTAAAATCGTATCAAAATAAATACACAGAATATCAATAAAATAATGTAAATTTGTATGAAAATAAAGATGCAAAATTCTAAAATTATCGCATTTTTATAAAAATATATGTACGAAAATCCACTTAAAATATTTAAATTTTTATTGAAATAAATATACATCATGCATATACAGTACTGTAAATTTGTATTGACAGAGATATTCAATAATAAATATAAAACCCTGTAAATTTGTTTCAAAATATATATACGAATACACATAAAATAAAGTAGATTTCTATAGAAATATATATACAAAATACATATGAAATTATGAAAATACGTATAAAAATATATATACAAAATACATATCAAATAATGTAAATTCGTGTCAAAATAAATAAACAAAATATCATGAAAAGAATGTGTATTTGTATGGAAATAGATACAAAATAGATAATAAATTTGTATAAAATATATATGCAAGATCCACATTAAATAATGTAAATATGTATGAAAAAGTATACACAAAAAACAAATAGAATAATGTAACATCGTATCAAAATAAATACACCGAATATTAATAAAATAATGTAAATTTGTATGAAAATAAAGATGCAAAATTCCCATAAAATAGCGCATTTCTTATAAAAATATATATACCAAAATACATATAAAATATTTAAATTTGCATTGAAATAAATATACATGAAATGATGTATATACGTATAAAAATATATATAAAATACACATTAAATAATGTAAATTGCGTCAAAATAAATAAAGAAAATATCAATAAAAGAATGTGTATTTGTATGAAAATATATATACAAAATACACATAAAATAAGCTAAATTTGTATCAAACTATATACAAAATACACAAAATATGTTACATTTGTATGAAATTAAATATACAAAATACACATAAAATTAGGTAAATTTGTATTGAAATACATACACAAAATACACATAAAATAATGTAAATTTGAATGAAAATACATAAACAAATACACTTAAAATAACGTAAATTTGTATAAAAAAATATGTACAAAAAACAAATAGAATAATGTAAAATCGTATCAAAATAAATACACAGAATATTAATAAAATAATGTAAATTTGTATGAAAATAAAGAAGCAAAATACCCATAAAATAACGCATTTTTTTTTTATTTATAAAAATATATATACCAAAATACACATCAAAAAATAAAATTTGTATTAAAATATTTATACAAAAAACACATACAATAAGGTAAATTTGTATTGAAATAGATATGCAAAATACATATAAAACAATGTAAATTTGTTTCAAAATATATATACGAATACACATAAAATAACGTAGATTTCTATAAAAATATATATACAAAATACTCATAAAATGAAGTAAATACGTATAAAAAAATGTATAGAGAATAAATATAAATATACAAAATACACATAAAATAACGTAAATTTATATAAAACTATATTCAAAAATACACAGAAGTAATTAAATTTGTATGTAAATATATACAAAATACACACAAAATAAGCTAAATTTGAATTGAAATAAATATACAAAATACATGAAATAAAGTAAATTTGTATCAAAATATTTATACAAATACACATATAATAACGTAAATTTGCATGAAAATATATAAACAAAATACACATTAAATAATGTAAATACGTATAAAAAAATATGTACAAAATACACATATAATCATGTAATTCGTATCAAAATAAATAAACAAAATACCAATAAAATAATATTAATTTGTATGAGTAAACGTGTATGTTGCATATTTTTTCAATACAAATTTACCTTATTATATACGCATTTTGTATATTAATTTTAATACAAATTTAATTATACATATAAACAATGTAAATTTGTTTCAAAATATATATACGAATACACATGAAATAAGGTAGATTTCTATAAAAATATATATACAAAATACACATAAAATTAAGAAAATACGTATAAAAAATGTATACAAAATACACATAAAATAATGTAAATCAGTATCAAAATAAATAAACAAAATACCAATAAAAGAATGTGTATTTGTATAAATATATATATACAAAATACACATTAAATAATATAAATTTGTTTAAAACTATACAAAATACACATGAAATGATGTAAATACGTTTAAAAATATATATACAAAATACACATTAAATAATGTAAATTCGCATCAAAATAAATAAACAAAATATCAATAAAAGAATATGTATTTGTATGAAAATAGATATACAAAATACACATAAAATAACCTAAATTTGTATCAAACTATATACAATACACATCAAAAAATTAAATTTGTATTAAAATAAATAAAAAAAAAACATACAGTAAGGTAAATTTGAATTGAAATAGATATGCAAAATACATATAAAACAATGTAAATTTGTTTCAAAATATATATACGAATACACATAAAATAATTTAGTAAATAATAATAGTAAACGTGAATGTTGCATATTTTTTCAATACAAATTTACCTTATTATATACGCATTTTGTATATTAATTTTAATACAAATTTAATTATATATATAAACAATGTAAATTTGTTTCAAAATATATATACGAATACACATGACATAAGGTAGATTTCTTTAAAAATATATATACAAAATACACATAAAATTAAGTAAATACGTATAAAAAATGTATACAAAATACACATAAAATAATGTAAATTAGTATCAAAATAAATAAACAAAATACCAATAAAAGAATGTGTATTTGTATAAATATATATATACAAAATACACATTAAATAATATAAATTTGTTTAAAACTATACAAAATACACATGAAATGATGTAAATACGTATAAAAATATATATACAAAATACACATTAAATAATGTAAATTCGCGTCAAAATAAATAAACAAAATATCAATAAAAGAATGTGTATTTGTATGAAAATAGATATACAAAATACACATACAATAACCTAAATTTGTATCAAACTATATACAATACACATCAAAAAATTAAATTTGTATTAAAATAAATATACAAAAAACACATACAATAAGGTAAATTTGTATTGAAATAGATATGCAAAATACATATAAAACAATGTAAATTTGTTTCAAAATATATATACGAATACACATAAAATAACGTAGATTTCTATAAAAATATATATACAAAATACACATAAAATGAGGTAAATACGTATAAAAATGTATACAAAATACATAAAATAATGTAAATTGGTATCAAAATAAATAAACAAAATACCAATAAAAGAATGTGTATTTGTATAAATATAAATATACAAAATACACATAAAATAACGTAAATTTATATAAAACTATATACAAAAATACACAGAAGTAACTAAATTTGTATGAAAATATATACAAAATACACACAAAATAAGCTAAATTTGAATTGAAATATATATACAAAATACATGAAATAAAGTAAATTTGTATCAAAATATTTATACAAATACACATATAATAACGTAAATTTGTATGAAAATATATAAACAAAATACACATTAAATAATGTAAATACGTATAAAAAAATATGTACAAAATACACATATAATCATGTAATTCGTATCAAAATAAATAAACAAAATACCAATAAAATAATATAAATTTGTATGAGTAAACGTGTATGTTGCATATTTTTTCAATACAAATTTACCTTATTATATACGCATTTTGTATATTAATTTTAATACAAATTTAATTATTCGTGTGTATTTTTGTAACTGTATTTTTATAAACATATGCTTTATTTTTTGGGTATTTTGCATCTTTATTATCATATTAATTTACATTATTTTATTGATATTCTGCTCATTCATTTTGATACGAATTGACACTATTCTATGTGTATTTTGTATATAATTTTCATACAAATTTACGTTATTTTATGTGCATTTGTTTATATATTTTGACACAAATTTACAATATTTTATGGGTATTTTGTATATACATTTCAAAAGAAATTTACCTAGTTTTATGTGTATTTTGAATATCTATTTTCATACAAACTCAAATTATTTCTATGTATTTTTGTATATATTTTAATACAAATTTTAGTTATGTTATGTGTATTTTGCAAATATATTTTCATTCAAATATATATTATTTTATTGGTGTTTTGTTGATTTATATTGATACGAGTTTACATTATTTTATATGTACTTTGTATATATATTTTTATACGCTTTTACATTATTTAATATTTATTTTGAATATATATTTTTATACAAATTCATGGTATTTTATGTGTATTTGTATATATATTTTCATATAAATTTACATTATTTTATGTGTATTTTGTACATATATTTTATTACAAATCTACCTTATTTTATGTTTATTTTGTATGTGTATTTTGTATATTTATATTTATCCAAATACACATTCTTTTATTGGTATTTTGTTTATTTATTTTAATTCGAATTTACATTATTTTATGTGTATTTTGTATACATTTTTTTATACGTATTTACTTAATTTTATGTGTATTTTGTATATATATTTTTATAGAAATCTACGTTTTTTTATTTGTATTCGTATATATATTTTGAAACAAATTTACATTGTTTTATATGTATTTTTGCATATCTCTTTCAATACAAATTTACCTTATTGTATGTGCATTTTGTATATTTATTTCAATGCAAATTTAAATATTTTATGTGTATTTTGGAATATATATTTTTATCAGATTACGAAAATTTTAAAAAAATATATACAAAAAAACAAAAAAATAAATTTCAATTTGTATGAAAATAGATATACAAAATACACATATAATTAGTTAAATTTGTATTTAAATACATGTACAAAATACACATAAAATAATGTAAATTTGTATGAAATGAAAACAAATTCACATAAAATAACGTACATTTGTATAAAATAGATATACAAAATAATTTTATGTATTTTGTATATTTATTTTCATACAAATTTAAATTATTTTTGTGTATTTTTGTATATAGTTTTATACAAACTTAGGTTATTTTATGAGTATTTTGTATATCTATTTTCATACAAATACAGATTCTTTTATTGATATTTTGTTTATTTATTTTGACGAGAATTTAAATTATTTAATGTGTATTTTGTATATATATTTTTATACGTATTTACATCATTTCATGTGTATTTTGTATATATATTTCTATAGAAATCTACGTTATATTATGTGTATTCGTATATAGATTTTTAAACAAATTTACACTTTTATGTGAATTTTGCATTTTTTTCAATACAAATTTACCTATTGTATATGCATTTTGTATATTAATTTTAATACAAATTTAATTATTCTATGTGTATTTTTGTATATGTATTTTTTTTTTAAATATGCTTTATTTTATGGGTATTTTGCATCTTTATTTTCATACAAATTTACGTTATTTTATTGATATTCTGCTCATTCATTTTGATACGATTTGACATTATTCTATGTGTATTTTGTATATATTTTTCATACAAATTTACGTTATTTTTTGTGTATTTGTTTATATATTTTGACACAAATTTACAATATTTTATGGGTATTTTGCATATATATTTCAAAAGAAATTTACCTAGTTTTATGTGTATTTTGAATATCTATTTTCATACAAACTCAAATTATTTCTATGTATTTTTGTATATATTTCAATACAAATTTTAGTTATGTTATGTGTATTTTGTAAATCTATTTTCATTCAAATTTATATTATTTTATTGGTATTTTGTTGATTTATATTTATACGAATTAACATTATTTTAAATGTACTTTTTATATATATTTTTATACGCATTTACATTATTTAATATTTATTTTGAATATATAATTTTATACAAATTCATGGTATTTTATGTCTATTTGTATATATATTTTCATATAAATTTACATTATTTTATGTGTATTTTGTACATATTTCATTACAAATTTACCTTATTTTATGTTTATTTTGTATGTGTATTTTGTACATTTATATATATACAAATACACATTCTTTTATTGATATTTTGTTTATTTATTTTGTTTCGAATTTATATTATTTTATGTGTATTTTGTTTACATTTTTTTATACGTATTTACCTAATTTTATGTGTATTTTGTATATACATTTTTATAGAAATCTGCGTTATTTTATGTGTATTCGTATATATATTTTGAAACAAATTTACTTTGTTTTATATGTATTTTTGCATATCTCTTTCAATAGAAGTTTACCTTATTGTATGTGCATTTTGTATATTTATTTCAATACAAATTTAAATATTTTATGTGTATTTTGGTATATATATTTTATAAGAAATGCGCTATTTGATGGGAATTTTGCATCTTTATTTTCATACAAATTTATATTATTTTATTATTATTCGCCCTATTAATTTTGATACGATTTTACATTATTCTATTTGTTTTTTGTATATATTTTTTTTATACATATTTACATTATTTAATGTGTATCTTGGATATATATTTCATACAAATTCATTATCTATTATTTATTTTTATACAAATGCACATTCTTTTCATGATATTTTGTTTATTTAGACACGAATTTACATTACTTAATATGTATTTCATATATATATTTTTATACGTATTTACATAATTTCATGTGTATTTTGTATATATATTTCTATAGAAATCTACGTTATTTTATGTGTATTCGTATATATATTTTGAAACAAATTTACACTGTTTTATTTGTATTTTGCTTTTTTTTTTTAAATACAAATTTACCTTATTGTATGTGTGCATTTTGTATATTAATTTTATTACAAATTTAATTATTCTATGTGTATTTTTGTATATGTATTTTTAAAAAAAATATGCTTTATCTTATGGGTATTTTGCATCTTTATTTTCATACAAATTTAAATTATTTTACTGATATTCTGTGTACTTATTTTGATACGATTTTACATTATTCTATGTATAACAAAAATAAATACAGAATACACAAAAAAAGATATGCAAAATACATATAAACAATGTAAATTTGTTTCAAAATATATATACGAATACACTTGAAGTAAGGTAGATTTCTATAAAAAATATATATACAAAATACACATAAAATTAAGTAAATGCGTATAAAAAATGTATACAAAATACACAAAAATAATGTAAATTAGTATCAAAATAAATAAACAAAAAACCATTAAAAGAATGTGTATTTGTATAAATATATATATATACAAAATACTCATTAAATAATATCAATTTGTTTAAAACTATACAAAATACACATGAAATGATGTAAATACGTATAAAAATATATATAAAAAATACACATTAAATAATGAAAATTCGCGTCAAAATAAACAAAATATCAATAAAAGAATGTGTATTTGTATGAAAATAGATATACAAAATACACATAAAATAACCTAGATTTGTATCAAACAAAAATACACAAAAATATTTTAAATTTGTATGAAAATAAATATACAAAATACACAGAAAATTAGGTAAATTTGTATTGAAATACATACACAAAATACACATAAAATAATGTAAATTTGATTGAAAATACATAAACAAATACACTTAAAATAACGTAAATTTGTGTAAAAAAATATGTACAAAACACAAATAGAATAATGTAAAATCGTATCAAAATAAATACACAGAATATTAATAAAATAATGTAAATTTGTATGAAAATAAAGAAGCAAAATACCCATAAAATAACGCATTTTTTTATTTATAAAAATATATATACCAAAATACACATCAAAAAATTAAATTTGTATTAAAATAAATACACAAAAAACACATACAATAAGGTAAATTTGTATTGAAATAGATATGCAAAATACATATAAAACAATGTAAATTTGTTTCAAAATATATATACGAATACACATGAAATAAGGTAGATTTCTATAAAAATATATATACAAAATACACATAAAATTAAGTAAATACGTATAAAAAATGTATACAAAATACACATAAAATAATGTAAATTAGTATCAAAATAAATAAGCAAAAAATTAAATTTGTATTAAAATAAATACACAAAAAACACATACAATAAGGTAAATTTGTATTGAAATAGATATGCAAAATACATATAAAACAATGTAAATTTGTTTCAAAATATATATACGAATACACATGAAATAAGGTAGATTTCTATAAAAATATATATACAAAATACACATAAAATTAAGTAAATACGTATAAAAAATGTATACAAAATACACATAAAATAATGTAAATTAGTATCAAAATAAATAAGGAAAATACCAATAAAAGAATGTGTATTTGTATAAATATATATATACAAAATACACATTAAATAATATAAATTTGTTTAAAACTATACAAAATACACATGAAATGATGTAAATACGTATAAAAATATATATACAAAATACACATTAAATAATGTAAATTCGCGTCAAAATAAACAAAATATCAATAAAAGAATGTGTATTTGTATGAAAATAGATATACAAAATACACATAAAATAACCTAGATTTGTATCAAACAAAAATACATAAAAATATTTTAAATTTGTATGAAAATAAATATACAAAATACACAAAAAATTAGGTAAATTTGTATTGAAATACATACACAAAATACACATAAAATAATGTAAATTTGATTGAAAATACATAAGCAAATACACTTAAAATAACGTAAATTTGTATAAAAAAAATATGTACAAAACACAAATAGAATAATGTAAAATCGTATCAAAATAAATACACAGAATATTAATAAAATAATGTAAATTTGTATGAAAATAAAGAAGCAAAATACCCATAAAATAACGCATTTTTTTATTTATAAAAATATATATACCAAAATACACATCAAAAGATTAAATTTGTATTAAAATAAATACACAAAAAACACATACAATAAGGTAAATTTGTATTGAAATAGATATGCAAAATACATATAAAACAATGCAAATTTGTTTCAAAATATATATACGAATACACATAAAATAACGAAGATTTCTATAAAAATATATATACAAAATACACATAAAATGAAGTAAATACGTAAAAAAAATGTATACAAAAAACACATAAAATAATGTAAATTCGTATCAAAATAAATAAACAAAATACCAATAAAAGAATGCGTATTTGTATAAATATAAATATACAAAATACACATAAAATAACGTAAATTTATATAAAACTATATACAAAATACACAGAAGTATTTAAATTTGTATGAAAATATATACAAAATACACACAAAATAAGCTAAATTTGAATTGAAATATATATACAAAATACATGAAATAAAGTAAATTTGTATCAAAATATTTATACAAATACACATATAATAACGTAAATTTGTATGAAAATGTATAAACAAAATACACATTAAATAATGTAAATACGTATAAAAAATATGTACAAAATACACATATAATCATGTAATTCGTATCAAAATAAATAAACAAAATACCAATAAAATAATATAAATTTGTATGAGTAAACGTGTATGTTGCATATTTTTTCAATACAAATTTACCTTATTATATACGCATTTTGTATATTAATTTTAATACAAATTTAATTATTCGATGTGTATTTTTGTATCTATTTTTATAAACATATGCTTTATTTTTTTGGGTATTTTGCATCTTTATTTTCATACAAATTTACATTATTTTGTTGATATTCTGCTCTATCATTTTGATACGAATTGACATTATTCTATGTGTATTTTGTATATATTTTTCATACAAATTTACGTCATTTTATGTGTATTTGTTTATATATTTTGACACAAATTTACAATATTTTATGGGTATTTTGTATATACATTTCAAAAGAAATTTACCTAGTTTTATGTGTATTTTGTATATCTATTTTCATACAAACTCAAAATATTTCTATGTATTTTTGTATATATTTTAATACAAATTTTAGTTATGTTATGTGTATTTTGTAAATTTATTTTCATTCAAATATATATTATTTTATTGGTGTTTTGTTGATTTATATTGATACGAATTTACATTATTTTATATGTACTTTGTATATATATTTTTATACGCTTTTACATTATTTAATATTTATTTTGAATATAATATTATATATTTATACAAATTCATGGTATTTTATGTGTATTTGTATATATATTTTTATATAAATTTACATTATTTTATGTGTATTTTGTACATATATTTTATTACAAATCTACCTTATTTTATGTTTATTTTGTATGTGTATTTTGTATTTTTATATTTATCCAAATACACATTCTTTTATTGGTATTTTGTTTATTTATTTTAATTCGAATTTACATTATTTTATGTGTATTTTGTATACATTTTTTTATACGTATTTACTTAATTTTATGTGTATTTTGTATATATATTTTTATAGAAATCTACGTCATTTTATTTGTATTCGTATATATATTTTGAAACAAATTTACATTGTTTTATATGTATTTTTGCATATCTCTTTCAATACAAATTTACCTTATTGTATGTGCATTTTGTATATTTATTTCAATACAAATTTAAATATTTTATGTGTATTTTGGTATATATATTTTTATAAGAAATGTGTTATTTTATGGGAATTTTGCATCTTTATTTTCATACAAACTTACATTATTTTATTTTCATAGAAATTTACTCGATTTTATGAGTATTCGTATATATATTTTGATACAAATTTACATTATTGATATGTATTTTGCATATCTATTTCAATACAAATTTACTTTACTGTACGTGCATTTTGTATATTTATTTTAATACAAATTTAATTATTTTATGTGTATTTTTGTATATATATTTTTATGCAAATATGCGTTATTATATGGATATTTTGCATTTTTATTTTCATACAAATTTACATTATTTTATTGAAATTCTGTTTATTTATTTTGATACGTTATTTTATTGTGTATTCGTATATATTTTGATACAAATTTTATACAAATTCTTGTTATTTAATGTGTATTTGTATATATGTATTTTGATACAAAATTATATTATTTTATGTGTATTTTTACATATATTTCATTACAAATTTACTTTATTTTATGTTTATTTTGTATATTTATCTCATTCAATTTTAAATTATTTTATGTGTATATTTGTATTTGTATTTATGTTCTTTAATGCGTATTTTCTATATATATTTTCATCCAAAACTACATTATTTTATTGGTATTTTCTTAATTTAATTCGATACGAATTTAGATTATTTCATAGGTATTTTGTATACATATTTTTATACTCATATTTTTTTTTATTTTTTTATGCAAATTTATTTGATGTATTTTGTACATATATTTTCAGAGAAATTTGCGTTATTTTAGGTGTTTTTGTATATATGTTTTTCATACAAATTTATATTATTTCATTGGTATTTTGTTTATTTATTTTGATACGAATTCATGATTATATGTATTTTTATATATTTTTATACATGTATTTACATTATTTAATGAGTATTTTGTTTATATTTTCACACAAATTTATTTATTATATGTGTATTTGTATAAATATTTGATAAATTTACTTTATTTTATGTATTTTGTATATATATATATATATATATATATATATATATATATATATATATATATATATATATATATATATATATATATATATATATATATATATATATATATATATATATATATATATATATATATATATATATATATATATATATATATATATATATATATATATATATATATATATATATATATATATATATATATTTCCAATTCAAATTTAGCTTATTTTGTGTATTTTGTATATTTATTTTCATACAAATTGAAATTCTTTTTCTGTATTTTTGCATATAGTTTTACAGAAATTTACGTTATTTTATGTTTATCTTGTATATTTGTTTTCATAAAAATATTTTTTTATTGGTATTTTGTTTATCTATTTTGATATGAATTTACATTATTTTATGTGTATTTTGTATACAGTTTTTATACGTTTTACTTTATTTATATGTGTATTTTGTATATATATTTTATACACATCTACGTTATTTTATGTATTCGTATATATATTTTGAAACAAATTTATTATATGTGTATTTGTATAAATATTTTGATACAAATTTATTTTATTTCATGTATTTTATATATATATATATATATATATATATATATATTTCAATTCAAATTTAGCTTATTTTATCTGTATTTTGTATATCTATTTTCATACGAATTTAATTACTTCTGTGTATTTTTGTATAGAGTTTTCTACAAATTTACGTTATTTTATGTGTATTTTGTATATTTATATTTATACAAATACACTCTTTTATTGGTATTTTGTTTATTTATTTTGATACGAATTTACATTATTTTATGTGTAATTTGTATATATTTTTTTTATACGTATTTACTTCATTTATTCATTTATTTATTTGTATATATATTTTTATAGAAATATACGTTATTTTATTTTTATTCGTATATATATTTTGAAACAAATTTACATTGTTTTATATTTATTTTGAATATATATTTCAATACAGATTTATTTTATTGTATGTGTATTTTGTATATTTATTTTAATACAAATTAATTTTTTATGTGTATTTTGTAAATATATTTTTATACAAAAAAATGCGTTATTTGATGTGTATTTTGCATCTTTATTTTCATACAAATTTACATTATTTTATTAACATTCTGTGTATTTTTTTTGATACGATTTTACATTATTCTATTTGTGTTTTGTATATATATTTTCTATACATATTTACATTATTTAATGAGTATTTTGTATATATATTTTATACAAATTTACGGTAATTTAAGTGTATTTGTTTATATATTTTCATTCAAATTTACATTATTTTATGAGTATTTTGTATATGTATTTCAATACAAATTTACCTAATTTTATGTGTATTTTGTATATTTATTTTCATACAAATTTAATTTATTTTTGTGCATTTTTTATATATAGTTTTATACAAATTTACGTTATTTTATGTGTATTTTATATATGTATTTTCATACAAATACACATTCTCTTATTGATATTTTCCTTATTTATTTTGTCACGATTTTACATTATTTAATGTGTATTTTGTATATATATTTTTATACGTATTTACATCATTTCATGTGTCTTTTGTATATATATTTCTATAGAAATCTACGTTATTTTAAGTGTATTCGTATATATATTTTGAAACAAATCTTCATTATTTTATGTGTATTTTGTATATATATTTCACTACAAATTTGTCTAATTTTATGTTTATTTTATATCTATTTTCATTCAAATTCAAATTATTTTATGTGTATATTTATTTGTATACGTTCTTTTATGTGTATTTTCTATATATATTTTCGTTCAAAATTACATTATTTCATCGGTATTTTGTTCATTTTTTTCGATACGAATTTAGATTATTTCATGTGTATTTTCTATACATATACATATTGAATAAATTTCTATGAAAATATATATTGAAAATACATATAAAATTATGTAAATAAGGATAAAAATATATATATCATATACACCTAAAAAAATGAAAATTCAATATAAATTTACCTTATTGTATGTGCATTTTGTATATTTATTTCAATACAAATTTAAATATTTTATGTGTATTTTGGTATATATATTTTTATAAGAAATGCGCTATTTTATGGGAATTTTGCATCTTTATTTTCATACAAACTTACATTATTTTATTTTCATAGAAATTTTTTCTGTTTTATGAGTATTCGTATATATATTTTGATACAAATTTCCATTATTGATGTGTCTTTTGCATATCTATTTCAATACAGATTTACCTTATTGTATATGTATTTTGTATATTTATTTTAATACAAATTAATTTTTTATGTGTATTTTTGTATAAATATATTTCTATAAAAAATATGCGTTATTTTATGGGTATTTGGATCTTTATTTTCATACAAATCTACATTATTATATTAATATTCTGTGTATTTATTTTGATACGATTTTACATTATTCTATTTGTGTTTTGTTTATATTTTTTTATTCAAATTTACGTTATTTTAAGTGTATTTTTTTATGTATTTTCATTCAAATTTACATTATTTTATGTGTATTTTGTATATGTATTTCAATACAAATTTACCTAATTTTATGTGTATTTTGTATATTTATTTTCATTCAAATTTAAATTATTGATGTGTATTTTTGTATATAGTTTTATACAAATTTTTGTTATTTTATGTGTATTTCGTATATATATTTTCATACAAATACACATTCTTTTATATTTTGTTTTATTTATTTATTTTGTACACATATATATATATATATATTAATATATATATATATATATATATATATATATATATATATATATATATATATATATATATATATATATATATATATATATATATATATATATATATATATATATATATATATATATATATATATATATATATATATATATATATATATATATATATATATATATATATATATATATATATATATATATATATATATATATATATATATATATATATATATATATATATATATATATATATATATATATATATATATATATATATATATATATATATATATATATATATATATATATATATATATATATATATATATATATATATATATATATATATATATATATATATATATTTATATTTATACGTATTTACATCCTTTCATGTGTATTTTGTATTTTTATAAAAAATGCGTTATTTTATGGGTATTTTGCATCTTTATATTCATACAAATTTACATTATTTTATTTACATTCCATGTATTTATTATGATACGATTTTATATTATTATATTTGTGTTTTGTATATATATTTTTTATACATATTTACAAAACACAAATAGAATAATGTAAATATTAATAAAATAATGTAAATTTGTATGAAAATTAAGATGCAAAATACCCATAAAATAACGAATTTTTAAAAAAAATATATATACGAAAACACATAAAATATCTGATTTTGTATTAAAATAAGTATACAAAATGCACATTCAATAAGGTAAATTTGTATTGAAATAGATAAGCAAAATACTTATAAAACAATGTAAATTTGCTTCAAAATATATAAAGGAATACACCTAAAATAACGTAGATTTCTATAAAAATATATATTCAAAATACACATATAATTAAGTAAATACGTATAAAAGAATGTGTGTTTGTATAAATATAAATATACAAAATACACATAAAATAACGTAAATTTATATAAAACTATGTACAAAAATACATAAAAGTAATTCAATTTGTATTAAAATAGATATACAAAATACACATAAAATAAGCTAAATTTGAGTTGAAATATATATACAAAATACATAAAATAATGTAAATTTTTATCAAAATACTTATAAAAATACACATATAATAACGTAATTTGTAAATATATAAACAAATACATTAAATAATGTAAATACGTATAAAAATGTACAAAATACACAAACAATCATGTAATTCGTATCAAAATAAATAGACAAAATACCAATAAAATTATGTAAATTTCTATGAGAAAACATATACAAAATACACATAAATAACGCAAATGTCAATAAAAAAATATATAATATAATATATTTTTATACATATTTAAAATATTTAATGTATATTTTGTATATATATTTTATCCAAATTTACGTTATTTTATGTGTATTTATATATATGTTATTATACAAATTTACATTATTTTATGTGAGTTTTGTATATGTATTTCAATACAAATATGCCTAACTTTATGTGTATATATTTTGCATATCTATTTTCAAACAAATTTAAATTATTTTTGTGTATTTTTGTATATATTTTTATACAAATTTTAGTTATTTTATTTGTTTTTTGTATATATATTTTCCTACAAATATACATTCTTTTATTTGAATTTTGTGTATTTATTTTAATACGAATTTACATTATTTTATGTGTATTTTGTATACATTTTTTATACGTATTTACTTCATTTTATGTGTATTTTATATATAAATTTTCATAAATATTTACGTTATTTTATTGCGTGTATTCGTATATATTTTGAAACAAATTTTATACAAATTCATTTTATTTTATGTGTATTTGTATATATATATTCATACAAATTTATATTATTTTATGTGTATTTTTACATATATTTTATTACAAATTTACCTTATTTTATGTTTATTTTGTATATTTATTTCATTCAATTTTAAATTATTTAATGTGTTTATTTGTATTTGTATTTAGGTTATTTTATGTGTGTTTTCTATGTATATTTTCGTCCAAAATTACATTAATTTATTGTTATTTTCTTAATTTAACTCGATACGAATTTAGATTATTTCATAGGTATTTTGTATACATATTTTAAACTCATTTACATTATCTAATGTGTGTTTTGTATATATATTTTTTATGGAAATTAATTTTATGTGCATTTTTGTACATATATTTATATAGAAATTTGCGTTATTTTATGTGTATTTTGTATGTTTTCTCATACAAATTGACATCATTTAATTAGTTTTTTGTTTATTTATTTTGATACGAATGACATGATTATTTGTGTATTTTGTACATATTTTTTGTATACGTATTTACATTACTTAATGTGTATTTTGTTTATATATTTTTATACAAATTTACGTTATTATATGTGTATTTGTTAAAAATATTTTGAATCAAATTTACTTTATTTTATGTATTATGTATATATATTTCAATTCAAATTTAGCTTATTTTGTGTGTATTTTGTATATCTATTTTCATACAAATTTAATTACTTCTGTGTATTTTTGTATATAGTTTTATACAAATTTACGTTATTTTATGTGCATTTTGTATATTTATATTTATAAAAATACACATTCTTTTATTGGTATTTTGTTTATTTATATTTATACGAATTTACATTATTTTATGTGTATTTTGTGTACTTTTTCTATTCGTATTTACTTAATTTTATGTGTATTTAGTATATATATTTTTATAGAAATCTACGTTATTATATGTGTATTCGTATATATATTTTGAAACAAATTTACATTGTTTTATATGTATTTTGCATATCTATTTCAATACAAATTTACCTTATTGTATGTGCATTTTGAATATTTATTTTAATACATATTCAAATATTTTATGTGTATTTTGGTATATATAATTTAAAAAAAAAAAGCGTTATTTTATAGGTATTTTGCATCTTAGTTTTCCTACAAATTTACATTATTATAATTCTGTGTATATGTTTTGATACGATTTTATATTATACTATTTGTGTTTTGTATATTTTTTTATATACAGATTTTCATTATTTTACTGTGTTTTTTATATATATATATATATATATATATATATATATATATATATATATATATATATATATATATATATATATATATATATATATATATATATATATATATATATATATATATATATATATATATATATATATATATATATATATATATATATATATATATATATATATATATATATATATATTATACAAATTTACGTTATTTTAAGTGTATTTCTTTATATAATTTCATTCAAATTTACATTATTTTAAATGTATTTTCTATATGTATTTCAATACAAATTTACCTAATTTTATGTGTATTTTGTATATTTATTTTCATACAAATTTAAATTATTTATGTGTTTTTTTGTATATAGTTTATACAAATTTAGGTTATTTTATGTGTATTTTCTATATCTAGTTTCATACAAATACACATTCTTTTATTGATATTTTGTTTATTTATTTTGACGCGAGTTTACATTATTTAATGGCTTCCTACAAATGAATAGACCATTTATTATTATTATTATTATTTTATTACTATTTTGTTTATTTATTTTGATACGAATTACATGATTATATGTGTATTTTGTACATGTTTTTTATACGTGTTTACATTATTTAATGTGTATTTTGTTTATATATTTTTAAATAAATTAACGTTATTAAATGAGTATTTGTGTAAATATTTTGATACAAATTTACATTATTTTATGTATTTTGTATATATATTTCAATTCAAATTTAGCTTATTTTATTTTTATTTTGTATATATATTTTCATACAAATTTAATTAATTCTGTGTATTTTTGTATATAGTTTAATACAAATTTACGTTATTTTATGTGTATTTTGTATATTTATATTTATACAAATACACATTCTTTTATTAGTTTTTTGTTTATTTATTTTGATACGATTTTACATTATTTTATGTGTATTTTGTATACATTTTTTTTATACGTTTTTACTTCATTTTATGTGTATTTTATATATATATTTTTATAGAAATCCACGATATTTTATGTAGGTTCGTATATATATTTTGAAACAAATTTACATTGTTTTATATGTATTTTGCTTATCTATTTCAATGCAAATTTACCTTATTGTTGGTGCATTTTGTATATTTATTTTAATAAAAATTCAAATATTTTATGTATTTTGGTATATTTATTTTATAAAATGCGTTTCTTTATGGGTATTTTGCATCTTAATTTACATACAAATTTACATTATTTTATTAAAGTTCTGTGTATTTATTTTGATACTATTTACATTATTCTATTTGTGTATTGTATATATATTTTTTATACATATTTACATATTTTAATGTGTATTTTTAAATTTACTGTATTGTAACGTGCATTTTGTATATTAATTTTAATACAAATTTAATTATTCTATGTGTATTTTTGCATATGTATTTGCATAAAAAATCCTTTATTTTATGAGTATTTTGCATCTTTATTTTCATACAAATTTACCTTATTTTATTGATATTCTGTGTATTTATTTTGATACGATTTTACATTATTCTATGTATATTTTGTATATATATTTCATACAAATGAACGTTATTTTATGTGAATTTGTTTTCATTTCATACAAATTTACATTATTTTATGTGTATTTTGTACATGTATTTAAATACAAATTTAACTAATTATATGTGTATTATGTATATCTATTTTCATACAAATTGAAATTAGTTTTGTGTATTTTAGTATATATTTTTATTCAAATTTTCGTAATTTTATGTGAATTTTGTATATTTATTTTCCTACATATATACGTTCTTTTATCGGAATTTTGTTTATTTATTTTGATACGAATTTTCATTATTTTAGGTGTATTTGATATATATATTTTTATACTTATTTACATAATTTTATATGTATTTTGAATATATATTTTCACAGAAATTTACTCTTATTTTATGTGTATTCGTATATATATTTTGATACAAATCTAAATTATTTATGTATATTTCGCATATCTATTTCAATACAAATTTTCTTTATTGTATGTGCCTTTTGTATATTTATTTTGATGCAAATTTAATTATTTATGTGTTTTTTTGTATATATATTTTTAAACAAATATGCGTTATTATATGGGTATTTTGCATCTTTATTTTCATACAAATTTACATTATTTTATTGATTGTCTGTTTATTTATTTTGATACGATTTTACGTTATTTTGTGTATTTTGTATATATATTTTTAGACATATTTACATTATTTAATGTATATTTTGTACATATATTTTATGGAAATTTACGTTATCTTATGTGTATTTGTTTATATATTTTCATACAAATTTACATTATTTTATGTGTATTTTGTATATGTATTTCAATAAAAATTTGCCTAATTTCATTTGTATTTTGCATATCTATTTTCAAACAAATTTAAACTATTTTTGTGTATTTTTGTATTATTTTTATACAATTTTTTTTTTATTTGTATTTTGTATATATATTTTCCTACACATATACATTCTTTTAGAGTAAATTTTGTTTATTTATTTTGATACGAATTTACATTATTTTATGTGTATTTTGTATATATATTTTTCTATGTATTTACATTATTTTATGTGTATTTTGTATATATATTTTCAAAAAAATTACGTAATTTTATTGTGTGTATTCATATATTTTGATAAAATTTTCATTATTTTATGTGTTTTTTTGCATATCTATTTCAATAAATCTACCTTATTGTATGTGTATTTCGTATATTTATTTTAATACAAATTTAATTATTTTATGTGTATTTTTGTATATATATTTTTTTTAAATGAGATATTTTATGGGTATTTTGCAACTTTAATTTTATGAATTTTTACATTACGTACATATATTTTATACGTATTTACATTATTTAATGTGTATTTTGTTTAAATATTTATATACAAATTTACGTTATTATATGTGTATTTGAATATATATTTTGATACAAATTTACATTATTTTATGTATTTTCTATATATATTTCAATTCAAATTTAGCTTATTTTATGTGTCTTTTGTATATCTATTTTCATACAAATTTAATTATTTTTGTTTATTTTTGTATATAGTTTTATATAATTTTACGTTAATTTATGTGTATTTATATTTATACAAGTAAACATTCTTTTATTGGCATTTAGTTTATTTATTTTGATACGAATTTACATTATTTTATGTGTATTTTGTATACATTTTTATACGTATTTACTCATTTTATGTGTATTTTGTATATATATTTTTAGAAATCTACGTTATTTTATGTGTATTCGTATGTATATTTTGAAACAAATTTACATTGTTTATATGTATTTTATATCTATTTCAACAAATTTACCTTATTGTATGTGCATTTTGTATATTTATTGTAATACAAATTTAAATATTTTATGTGCATTTTGGTATATATATTTCATAAAATGCCATGTTTTATGGGTATTTTGCATCTTCATTTCATACAAATTTACATTATTTTATTAATATTCTGTGTATTTATTTTTGATACTATTTACATTATTCTATTTGTATTTTGTATATATTTTTTATACATACTACATTATTTAATGTGTATTTTCCATATATATTTCATAAATTTTCGTTATTTTAAGTGTATTTGTTTATATATTTTATTCAAATTTACATTATTTTATGTGTATCTTGTATATGTATTTCAATACAAATTTACCTTAATTTCATGTGTATTTTGTATATATATTTATACAAATTTAAATTATTTTTGTGTATTTTGTATAGAGTTTTATACAAATTTATATATTTATGTGTATTTTGTATATATTTTCAGTCAAATACACATTCTTTTATTGATATTTTGTTTATTTATTTTGATGCGAATTTACGCATTATTAAATGTGTATTGTATATATATATTTTATACGTATTTAAGTCATTTCATGTGTATTTTGTATATATATTTCATAGAAATATACGTTATTTTTATGTATTCGTATATATATTGAAACAAATATACATTGTTTTATGTGCATTTTGCATATTTTTCAATACAAATTTCATTTATTGTACGTGCATTTTGCATATTAATTTTAATACAAATTTAGCTATTCTATGTGTATTTTGTATATGTATTTTATAAAATATGCTTTATTTTATGGTATTTTGCATCTTTATTTTCATACAAAATTACATTATTTTATTGATATTCTGTGTATTTATTTTGATACGATTTTACATTATACTATGTATATTTTGTATATCTATTTTATACCAATGTACGTTATTTGATGAATTTGTTTTCATTTAATAAAATTTACATTATTTTATGTGAATTTTGTACACGTATTTAAATACAAATTTAACTAATTATATGTGTATTTTGTATATCTATTTTTATACAAATTGAAATTAATTTTGTGTATTTTTGTATATATTTTTATTCAAATTTTCGTAATTTTATGTATTTTGTATATTTATTTTCCTGCCAAATATACGTTCTTTATAGGAATTTTATTTATTTATTTTGATGAATTTTCATTTTTTAGGTGTATTGATATATATATTTTTATACTTATTTACATAATTTTATATGTATTTTGAATATATATTTTCATGGAAATTTACTCTATATGTATATGTAGAGAAAATACACATGAAATAATCTAAATTCGTATCGAAATAAATGAACAGAATACCGATAAAATAATGTAATTTTGAATAAAATATATATATAGAAAATACACATAAAATAACGTAAATACAAATAAATATATAAACATAAAATGATTTGAATTTGAAATAAAATAGAAATAAAAATAAACTTAAAATAAGGCAAATTTATAATGAAATATATATACAAAATACACATAAAAAAATGTAGATTTGTTTAAAAATATATATATACAAATACACATAAATAACGTAGATTTCTATAGAAATATATATAAAATACACATGAAATGTTGTAAATACGTATAAAAATATATATACAAAATACATTAAATAATTTAAATTCGTTTCAAAATAAATAATTAAAATATCAATAAAAGAATGTGTATTTGTATGAAAATACATATACAAAATACACATAAAATAACGTAAATTTGTATAAAACTATATATAAAAATACACAAACAAGTTAAATTTGTATGAAAATAGATATACAAAATACACATAAAATTAGGTAAATTTGTAAAGAAATACATATATAAAATACACATAAAATAATGTAAATTTGAATGAAAATATAAAACAAATACACTTTAATTAACATAAATTTGAATAAAATATATATAAAAATACTCATTAAATAATGTAAATATGTATAAAAAATATATATACAAAAGACAAATAGAAAAATGTAAAATCGTATTAAAATAAATACACAGAATGTAAATAAAATAATGTAAATTTGTATGAAAATAAAGATGCAAAATACCCATAAAATAACGCATTTTTTATAAATATACAAAATACACATGAAAGGATGTAAATACGTATAAAAATATATATACAAAATACACATTAAATAATGTAAATTATGTCAAAATAAATAAACAAAATGTCAATAAAAGAATGTGTATTTGTATGAAAATAAATATAGAAAATACACATAAGATAACATAAATTTGTATAAAACTATATACAAAAATACATAAAAATAATTTAAATTTCTATGAAAATAAATGTACAAAATACACATAAAATTAGGCAAATTTGTATTGAAATACATATACAAAATACACATTAAATACTGTAAATTTGAATGAAAATACATGAACAAATACACATAAAATAACGCAAATTTGTATAAAAAAATATATACAAAACACAAATAGAATAATGTAAAATCGTATCAAAATAAATACACAGAATATTAATAAAACAATGTAAATTTATATGAAAATAAAGAAGCAAAATACCCATAAAATAACGCATTTTTTCTAAAAATATATATACAAAATACACATAAAAAAAATTATTTGTATTAAAATAAATATACAAAATACACATACAATAAGGTAAATCTGTATTGAAATAGATATGCAAAATACATATAAAACTATGTAAATTTGTTTCAAAATATATATACGAATACACATTAAATAACGTAGATTTGTATAAAAATATATATACAAAATACACTTAAATGAAGTAAATACGTATAAAAAAAATGTATACAAAATACACATAAAATAATGTAAATTCGTATCAAAATAAATAAACAAAATACCAATAAAAGAATGTGTATTTGTATAAATATAAATATACAAAATACACATAAAATAACGTAAATTTGTATAAAACTATATACAAAAATACACAGAAGTAATTAAATTCGTATGAAAATAGATATACAAAATACAGATAAAATAAGCTAAATTTGAATTGAAATGTATATACAAAATACACATTAAGTAATGTAAATACATATAAAAAAAATATGTACAAAATACACATATAATCATGTAATTCGTATCAAACTAAATAAACAAAATAGCAATAAAATAATGTAAATTTGTATGAGAAAACATATACAAACACATTTAAAATAACGCTAATTTCTATAAAAATATATGTCCAAAAATGAACGTAAAATAAATTAACTTTGGATAAAAATATATATACAAAACACACATTAAATAATGTAAATGCGTACATAAAATAACCTAAATTTGTATAAAACTATATACAAAAATACACAAAAATAATTTAAATATGTATGAAAACAAATATACAAAATGCACAAAAAATTAGGTTAATTTCTATTGAAATACATATACAAAATACACATAAAATAATGTAAATTTGAAAGAAAATATATAAACAAATACACATATAATAACGTAAATATGTATGAAATATATATACAAAATACACATTAAATAATGTAAATATGTATAAAAAAATATATACAAAACACAAATAGAATAATGTAAAATCGTATCAAAATATATACACAGAATATTAATAAAATAATGTAAATTTGTATGAAAATTAAGATGCAAAATACCTATAAAATAACGCATTTTTTTTTATAAAATTATTGATACCAAAATACACATAAAATATTTGAATTTGTATCAAAATAAATATACAAAATGCACATAAAATAAGGTAAATTTGTATTGAAATAGATATGCAAAATACATATAAAATAATGTAAATTTGTTTCAAAATATATATGCGAATACAAATAAAATAAAGTAGATTTCTATAAAAATACATATACAAAATACACAAAATATTAAGTAAATACGTATAAAAAAAATGTATACAAAATACACATAAAATAATGTAAATTCGTATAAATATAAATAAACAATATAGCAATAAAAGAATGTGTATTTGAATAAATATAAATATACAAAATGCACATAAAATAACGTAAATTTATATAAAACTATATACATAAAATAACGCAAATTTCTATAAAAAATATATGTACAAAAATGAACATAAAATAAATTTGCATAAAAATATATATACAAAACACACATTAGATAATGTAAAGGAGTATAAAAATATGTATTCAAAACACCTATTAAATAATCTAAATTCGTATCGAATTAAATTAAGAAAATACCAATATAATAATGTAATTTTGGATGAAAATATATATACAAAATACACATAAAATAACCTAAATACAAATACAAATATACACATAAAATAATTTAAAATTGAATGATATAAATATACAAAATAAACATAAAATAAGGTAAATTCGTAATGAAATATATATAAAAATAAAATAATATAAATTTGCATGAAAATATATATATACATATACACATTAAATAACATGAATTTGTATAAAATTTGTATCAAAATATATACTTATACACACAATAAAATAACGTAATTTTTTTATGAAAATGTATATACAAAATACACATAAAATAATTTAAATAAGTAGAAAAATATATATACAAAAAACACATAAAATAATGTAAATATGAATGAAAATATATAAACAAATACACATAAAATAATGTAAATTTGGATAAAATATATATACAAAATGAACATTAAATAATGTAAATATGTATAAAAAATATATATACAAAAAACACATAGAATAATGTTAAATCGTATCAAAATAAATAAAGAGAATATCAATAAAATAATGTAAATTTGTATGAAATAAAGATGCAAAATATCCATATAATATATATATATATACATATATAATATATATACAAAAATACATATAAAATAATTAAATTTGTATTAAAATAAATATACAAAATGCACGTACAATAAAATAAATTTGTATTGAAATAGATATGCAAAATACACATTAATAATGTAAATTTGTATCAAAATATATATACGAATACTCATAAAATAGAGTAAATTTCTATGAAAATATACATACAAAATAGATATACAAAATACACATATAACTAGTTAAATTTGTATTTAAATACATGTACAATAAACACATAAAATAATGTAGATTTGTATGAAATGAAAACAAATACATTGTAAATTTGTATAAAACTCTATTAAAAAAATACACAAAAATAATTTAAATTTGTATGAAAATAATTAAACAAAATACACATAAAACTAGTTAAATTTCTATTGAAATACATATACAAAATACACATAAAATAATGTAAATTTGAATGAAAATATATAAACAAATACACTTAAAATAACGTAAATTTGTATGAAATATATATAGAAAATACACATTAAATAATGTAAATATGTATAAAAAAATATATACAAAACACAAATAGAATAATGTAAAATAGTATCAAAATAAATACACAGAATATTAATAAAATAATGTAAATTTGTATGAAAATAAAGATGCAAAATACCCATAAAACAACGCATTTTTTATGAAAATATATATACCAAAATACACATAAAATATTTAAATTTGTATTACAATAAATATACAAAATGCACATACAATAAGGTAAATTTGTATTGAAATAGATATGCAAAATACACATAAAACAATGTAAATTTGTTTCAAAATATATATACGAATACACATAAGATAACGTAGATTTCTATAAAAAATATATACAAAATACACATAAAATGAAGTAAATATGTATAAGAAAATGTATACAAAATACACATAAAATAATGTAAATTCGTATCAAAATAAATAAACTAAATGCCAATAAAAGAATGTTTACTTGTATAAATATAAATATACAAAATACACATAAAATAACGTAAAATTGTATAAAACTATATACAAAAATAAACAAAAATAGTTAAATTTGTATGAAAATAGATATACAAAAGACATAAAATAAGCTAAATTTGAATTGAAATGAATATAGAAAATACATAAAATAATGTAAATTTGTATCAAAATATATATTCAAATACACATATAATAACGTAGATTTGTATAAAAATATATAAACAAAATACACATTAAATAATGTAAATACGTATAAAAGATATGTACGTAATGTAAAAATTTATAAAATTAAAGATGCAAAATACCTATAAAATAACTCATATTTAAAAAAATATATATACAAAAATACACATTAAATAATTGAATTTGTGTTAAAATAAATATACAAAATACACATACAATTAGTTAGATTTTTATTGAAATAGATATGCAAAAAACACATAAGATAATGAAACTTTTTATCAAAATATATACGAATACACACAATAAAATTACATAAATTTTTATGAAAATATATATACAAAATAACCATAAAATAATGTAAATACATAGAAAAATATATATACAAAATACACATAAAATAATGTAAATTCGTATCAAAATAAATAAACAAAATTTCCTCTAAAAGAATGTATATTTGTAGGAAAATATATATACAAAATACAAATAAAATAACAAAATTTTATACAAAATATATACAAAAATACACAAAAATAATTTAAATTTGTTTGAAAATAGATATGCAAAATACACATAAAATAATGTAAATTTGTATGAAAATATATAAACAAATACACATAAGATAACGTAAATTTCCATAAAATATATGTACAAAATATACATTAAATAATGTAAATATATCTAAAAATATATATACAAAATGCAGAGAATAACGTAAAATCGTATCAAAATAAATAAACAGACTATCAATAAAATAATGTAAATTTGAATGAAAATAAAGATGCAAAATACCCATATAATAACGCATATTTGTTTAAAAATATATATATACAAAAATACACATAAAATAATTAAATTTGTATCAAAATAAATATACAAAAGGCACATACAATAAAGAAAATTTGTATTGAAATAGATATGCGAAATACACATAAATAATGTAAATTTGTATCAAAATATATATACGAAAACACATAAAATTGAGTAAATTTCTATGAAAATATATATTCAAAATACATATAAAATTATATAAATAAGTATAAATATATATATATATATCAAATACACCTAAAATAATGAAAATTCGTATCAAAATAAATAAACAAAATTCCGATAAAAGAACGTATATTTGTAGGAAAATAAATATACAAAATTCACATAAAATTACGAAAATTTGAATAAAAATATATACTAAAATACACAAAATTAATTTCAATTTGTATGAAAATAGATATACATTGTTTTATATGTATTTTTGCATATCTCTTTCAATACAAATTTACCTTATTGTATGTGCATTTTGTATATTTATTTCAATGCAAATTTAAATATTTTATGTGTTTTTTGGTATATATATTTTTATAAGATTACGAAAATTTAAATAATAATATATACAAAAAAACAAAAAAATAAATTTCAATTTGTATGAAAATAGATATACAAAATACACATATAATTAGATAAATTTGTATTTAAATACATGTACAAAATACACATAAAATAATGTAAATTTGTATGAAATGAAAACAAATTCACATAAAATTCGCGTCAAAATAAATAAACAAAATATCAATAAAAGAATGTGTATTTGTATGAAAATAGAGATACAAAATACACATAAAATAACCTAAATTTGTATCAAACTATATACAAAAATAAACAAAAATATTTTAAATTTGTATGAAAATAAATATACAAAATATACATAAAATTAGGTAAATTTGTATTGAAATACATACACAAAATACACATAAAATAATGTAAATTTGAATGAAAATACATAAACAAATACACTTAAAATAACGTAAATTTGTATAAAAAAATATGTACAAAACACAAATAGAATAATGTAAAATCGTATCAAAATAAATACACAGGATATTAATAAAATAATGTAAATTTGTATGAAAATAAAGAAGCAAAATACCCATAAAATAACGCATTTATAAAAATACATATACCAAAATACACATCAAAAAACTAAATTTGTATTAAAATAAATATACAAAAAACACATACAATAAGGTAAATTTGTATTGAAATAGATATGCAAAATACATATAAAACAATGTAAATTTGTTTCAAAATATATATACGAATACACATAAAATAACGTAGATTTCTATAAAAATATATATACAAAATACACATAAAATGAAGTAAATACCTATAAAAAAAAATGTACAAAATACACATAAAATAATGTAAATTCGTATCAAAATAAATAAACAAAATACCAATAAAAGAATGTGTATTTGTATAAATATAAATATACAATATACACATAAAATAACGTAAATTTATATAAAACTATACAAAATACACAGAAGTAATTAAATTTGTATGAAAATATATACAAAATACACACAAAATAAGCTAAATTTGAATTGAAATATATATACAAAATACATGAAATAAAGTAAATTTGTATCAAAATATTTATACAAATACACATATAATAACGTAAATTTGTATGAAAATATATAAACAAAATACACATTAAATAATGTAAATACGTATAAAAAATATGTACAAAATACACATATAATCATGTAATTCGTATCAAAATAAATAAACAAAATACCAATAAAATAATATAAATTTGTATGAGTAAACGTGTATGTTGCATATTTTTTCAATACAAATTTACCTTATTATATACGCATTTTGTATATTAATTTTCATAGAAGTGTATTTGAATATATATTTTGATACAAATTTACATTATTTTATGTATTTTCTATATTTATTTCAATTCAAATTTAGCTTATTTTATGTGTCTTTTGTATATCTATTTTCATACAAATTTAACTATTTTGTTTATTTTTGTATATAGTTTTATACAATTTTACGTTATTTTATGTGTATTTTGTATATTTATATTTATACAAGTAAACATTCTTTTATTGGCATTTAGTTTATTTATTTTGATACGAATTTACATTATTTTATGTGTATTTTGTATACATTTTCTTATACGTATTTAGTTCATTTTATGTGTATTTTGTATATATATTTTTATAGAAATCTACGTTATTTTATGTGTATTCGTATATATATTTTGAAACAAATTTACATTGTTTTATGTGTATTTTGCATATCTATTTCAATACAAATTTACCTTATTGTATGTGCATTTTGTATATTTATTGTAATACAAATTTAAATATTTTGTGTATTTTGGTATATATATTTTTATAAAAAATACGTTGTTTTATGGGTATTTTGCATCTTTATTTTCATACAAATATACATTATTTTATTAATATTCTGTGTATTTATTTTGATACTATTTTACATTATTCTGTTTGTGCTTTGTATATATTTTTTTATACATATTTACATTATTTAATGTGTATTTTCTATATATATTTCATACAAATTTACGTTATTTTAAGTGTATTTGTTTATATATTTTCATTCAAATTTACAGTATTTTATGTGTATTTTGTATATGTATTTCAATAGAAATTTAACTAGTTTTATGTGTATTTTGTATATATATTTTTATACAAATTTAAATTATTTGTGTGTATTTTTTTAATAGAGTTTTATACAAATTTACAATATTTTATGTGTATTTTGTATATCTATTTTCATACAAATACACATTCTTTTATTGATATTTTGTTTATTTATTTTGATGCGAATTTACATTATTTAATGTGTATTGTGTATATATATTTTTATACGTATTTACGTCATTTCATGTGTATTTTGTATATATATTTCTATAGAAATATACGTTATTTTATGTGTATTCGTATATATATTTTGAAACAAATATACATTGTTTTATGTGCATTTTGTATATTTTGTATATGCAAAATACACATAAAGTTAGGCAAATTTGTATTGAAATACATATACAAAACTCACATAAAAAATTGTAAATTTGTATGAAAATATATAAACAAATACATATAAAATCACGTAAATTTGGATAAAATATATATATACAAAATATACATTAAATATTTTAAATATGTATAAAAATATATTATATTATATATATTTTTATTGATAGTTGCGTTATTTATGTGTATTTTGTATATGTTTTCATATAGAAATTTACATTATTTTATTGGTATTTTGTCTATTTATTTTGATACGAATTACATGATTATTTGTGTATTTTTTACATCTTTTTTATACGTATTTACATTATTTAATGTGTATTTTGTTTATATATTTTTATACAAATTTACGTTATTATATGCGTATTTGTATAGGTATTTTGATACAAATTTACATTATTTTATGTATTTTGTATATATATTTCAATTCAAATTTAGCTTATTTCATGTGTATTTTGTATATCTATTTATTTTAATACAAAATCAAATATTTTATGTTTTTTCGTATATATATTTTTATAAAAAATGCGTTATTTTATGGGTATTTTGCATCTTAATTTTCATACAAATTTACATTATTTTATTAATATTTTCTGTATTTATTTTGATACGATTTTACATTATTTTATTTGTGTTTTGTATATATTTTTTTATACATATTTACATTATTTAATGTTTTTTTTGTATATATATTTGATACAAATTTACGTTATTTTAAGTCTATATGTTTATATATTTTCATTCAAATTTACATTATTTTTTGTGTATTTTGTATATGTATTTCAATACAAATTTACCTATTTTTATATGTTTTTTGTATATTTATTTTCATACAAGTTTAAATCATTTTTGTGTATTTTTGTATATAGTTTTATAGAAATTTAGGTTATTTTATGTGTATTTTGTATATCTATTTTCATATAAATACACATTCTTTTCATGATATTTTGTTTATTTATTTTGACACGAATTAACATTATTTAATGTGTATTTTTATATATATATTTTTATACGTATTTACATTATTTCAAGTGTATTTTGTATATATATTTCTATAGAAATCTGCGTTATTTTATGTGTATTCGTATATATATTTTGAGACAAATTTACATTGTTTCATGTGTATTTTGCATATTTTTTCAATACAAATTTACCTTATTGTATGTGCATTTTGTATATTAATTTTAAAACAAATTTGTTTAATCTATGTGTATTTTTGTATATGTATTTTTATAAAAATATGCTTTATTTTATGGGTATTTTGCATCTTTATTTGCATACAAATTTACATTATTTTATTGATATTCTGTGTATTTATTTTAAAATGATTTTACATTATTCTATGTGTATTTTGTATATAGATTTTATATAAAATGTATTTGTTTTCATTTCATACAAATCTACATTATTTTATGGGTTTTTTTGTACATGTATACACATAAAATATTTAAATTTGTATTGAAATAAATATACAAAATGCACATACAATAAGGTAAACTTGTATTGAAAGAGATATGCAAAAATACATATAAAACAATGTAAATTTGTTTCAAAATATATATACGAATACACATAAAATAACGTAGATTTCTATAAAAATATATATACAAAATACACATAAAATTAAGTAAATACGTATAAAAAAATGTAAACAAAATACATAAAATAATGTAAACTCGAAACAAAATAAATAAACAAAATACCAATAAAAGAATGTGTATTTGTATAAATATAAATGTACAAAATACACATACAAAATAAACATAAAATAAGGTAAATTTATAATGAAATATATGTACAAAATACACATAAAATAATGTAAATTTATATGAAAATATATATACAAATACACATAAAATACCATGAATTTGTATAAACTTATATATTCAAAATAAATATTAAATAATGTAAATGCGTATAAAAATATATATACAAAGTACATATAAAATAATGTAAATTCGTATCAATATAAATCAACAAAATACCAATAAAATAATATATATTTGAATGAAAATAGATTTACAAAATACACATAACATAACTAAAATTTGTATTAAAATATATACAAAAATACATAAAAATAATTTGAATTTGTATGAAAATTGATATTCAAAATACATATAAAACTAGGTAAATTTCTTTTGAAATATATATACAAAATACCCATAAAATATTGTAAATTTGTGTCAAAATATATAAACAAATACACATAAAATAACTTAAAATAACGTATATATGTATCAAATATATATACAAAAAACACATTAAATAATGTAAATATGTATAAAAAATATATACAAAACATAAATAAAATAATGTAAAATCGTATCAAAATAAATACAGAAAATATTAATAAAATAATGTAAATTTGTATGAAAATTAAGATGCAAAATACCCATAAAATAACACATTTTTTATAAAAATATATATACGAAAAAACACAAAATATTAGATTTTGTATTAAAATAAATAGATATACATTCTTTTATTGGTATTTTGTTTATTTATTTTGTTTCGAATTTACATTATTTTATGTGTATTTTGTTTACATTTTTTTATACGTATTTACTTAATTTTATGTGTATTTTGTATATATTTTTTTAGAAATCTACGTTATTTTATGTGTATTCGTATATATATTTTGAAACAAATTTACATTGTTTTATATGTATTTTTGCATATCTCTTTCAATAGAAGTTTATCTTATTGTATGTGCATTTTGTATATTTATTTCAATACAAATTTAAATATTTTATGTGTATTTTGGTATATATATTTTTATAAGAAATGCGCTATTTGATGGGAATTTTGCATCTTTATTTTCATACAAATTTGCATTATTTTATTAATATTCGGTGTATTTATTTTGATACGATTTTACATTATTCTATTTGTTTTTTGTATATATATTTTTTATACATATTTACATTATTTAAATGTATCTTGCATATATATTACATACAAATTTATTATCTATTATTTATTTTCATACAAATACACATTCTTTTCATGATATTTTGTTTATTTATTTTGTCACGAATTTACATTACTTAATATGTATTTTATATATATATATTTTTATACGTATTTACATAATTTCATGTGTATTTTGTATATATATTTCTATAGAAATCTCTGTTATTTTATCTGTATTCGTATATATATTTTGAAACAAATTTACAATGTTTTATTTGTATTTTGCGTTTTTTTTCAATACAAATTTACCTTATTGTATGTGTGCATTTTGTATATTAATTTTAGTACAAATTTAATTATTCTAAGTGTATTTTTGTATATGTATTTAAAAAAAAAAATATGCTTTATCTTATGGGTATTTTGCATCTTTATTTTCATGCAAATTTAAATTATTTTATTGATATTCTGTGTACTTATTTTGATACGATTTTACATTATTCTATGTATAACAAAAATAAATACAGAATACACAAAAATAGATGTGCAAAATACATATAAACAATGTAAATTTGTTTCAAAATATATATACGAATACACATGAAATAAGGTAGATTTCTATAAAAATATATATAGAAAATACACATAAAATTAAGTAAATACGTATAAAAAATGTATACAAAATACACATAAAATAATGTAAATTAGTATCAAAATAAATAAACAAAATACCAATAAAAGAATGTGTATATATATATATATATATATATATATATATATATATATATATATATATATCTATATATATATATATATATATATATATATATATATATATACAAAATACACATTAAATAATATAAATTTCTTTAAAACTATACAAAATACACATGAAATGATGTACATATGTATAAAAATATATATACAAAATACACATTAAATAATGTAAATTCGCGTCAAAATAAATAAACAAAATGTCAGTAAAAGAATGTGTATTTGTATGAAAATAGATATACAAAATACACATAAAATAACCTAAATTTGTATCAAACTATATACAAAAATACACAAAAATATTTTAAATTTGTATGAAAATAAATATACAAAATACACATAAAATTAGGTAAATTTGTATTGAAATACATACACAAAATACACATAAAATAATGTAAATTTGAATGAAAATACATAAACAAATACACTTAAAATAACGTAAATTTGTATAAAAAAATATGTACAAAACACAAATAAAATAATGTAAAATCGTATCAAAATAAATACACAGAATATTAATAAAATAATGTAAATTTGTATGAAAATAAAGAAGCAAAATTCCCATAAAATAACGCATTTTTTTTATTTATAAAAATATATATACCAAAATACACATCAAAAAATTAAATTTGTATTAAAATAAATATACAAAAAACACATACAATAAGGTAAATTTGTATTGAAATAGATATGCAAAATACATATAAAACAATGTAAATTGGGTTCAAAATATATATACGAATACATATAAAATAACGTAGATTTCTATAAATATATATATAGAAAATACACATAAAATGAAGTAAATAGGTATAAAAAAATGTATACAAAATACTCATAAAATAATGTAAATTCGTATCAAAATAAATAAACAAAATATCAATAAAAGAATGTGTATTTGTATGAATATAAATATACAAAATACACATAAAATAACGTAAATTTATATAAAACTATATACAAAAATACACAGAAGTAATTAAATTTGTATGAAAATATATACAAAATACACACGAAATAAGCTAAATTTGAATAGAAATATATATACAAAATACATGAAATAAAGTAAATTTGTATCAAAATATTTATACAAATACACATATAATAACGCAAATTTGTATGAAAATATATAAACAAAATACACATTAAATAATGTAAATACGTATAAAAAAATATGTACAAAATACACATATAATCATGTAATTCGTATCAAAATAAATAAACAAAATACCAATAAAATAATATAAATTTGTATGAGTAAACGTGTATGTTGCATATTTTTTCAATACAAATTTACCTTATTATATACTCATTTTGTATATTAATTTTAATACAAATTTAATTATTCGATGTGTATTTTTGTATCTGTATTTTTATAAACATATGCTTGATTTTTTGGGTATTTTGCATCTTTATTTTCATACAAATTTACATTATTTTATTGATATTCTGCTCATTCATTTTGATACGAATTGACATTATTCTATGTGTATTTTGTATATATTTTTCATACAAATTTACGTTATTTTATGTTTAAAAATATGTACAAAATACACATATAATCATGTAATTCGTATCAAAATAAATAAACAAAATACCAATAAAATAATATAAATTTGTATGAGTAAAGATGTTGCATATGTTTTCAAAATACAAATTATCGAATAATTAAATTTGTATATAAATTAATATACAAAATGAGTATATATAAGGTAAATTTGTATTGAAAAATATACATACACGTTTACATACAAATTTAAATTATTTTATTGTATTTTTTTATTTATTTTGATCCGAATTTACATTATTATATATGTATTTTGTATATATTTTTTATACGTATTTACATTATTTAATGCGTATTTTGTTTAAATGTTTTTATACAAATTTACGTTATCTTATGTGTATCTGTCTAAATATTTTGATACTAATTTTCATTATTTTATGTATTATGTATATATATTTCAATTCAAATTTAACTTATTTTATGTGTATTTTGTATATCTATTTTCATACAAATTTAAATTATTTTGTATATTTTTGTTTATAGTTTCATACAAATTTACGATATTTTATATGTATTTTGTATATTTATTTTCATAAAAATACACATTGTTTTATTGGTATTTTGTTTATTTATTTTGATACGAATTTACATTATTTTATGTGTATTTTGTATACATTTTTTTATACGTATTTACTTCATTTTATGTGTATTTTCTATATATATATTTATAGAAATCTACGTTATTTTATGTGTATTCGTATATATATTTTGAAACCAATTTACATTGTTTTATATGTATTTTGCATATCTATTTCAATACAAATTTACCTTATTGTATGTGTTTTTTGTATATTTATTTTAATACAAATTTAATTTTTTGATGTGTATTTTGGTATATATATTTTTATAAATAAAAAAAATGCGTTATTTTATGGGAATTTTGCTTCTTTATTTTCATACAAATTTACATTATTTTATTAATATTCTGTGTATTTATTTTGATACGATTTTACATTATTTTATTTGTGTTTTGTACATATTTTTTTATACAAATTTACGTTATTTTAAGTGTATTTGTTTATGTATTTTCATTCAAATTTACATTATTTTATGTGTATTTTGTGTATGTATTTCAATACAAATTTACCTAATTTTATGTGTATTTTGTATATTTATTTTCATACAAATTTAAAATATTTTTGTGTATTTTTGTATATAGTTTGATACAAATTAAGGTTATTTTATGTGTATTTTGTATATTTATTTTCATACAAATACACATTCTTTTACTGACATTTTGTTTATTTATTTTGACGCGAATTTACATTATTTAATGTGTATTTTGTATATATATTTATACATATGTACATCATTTCATGTATTTTGTATAGTTTTAAAGAAATTTATATTATTTAATGTGTATTTTGTATATATATATATATATATATATATATATATATATATATATATATATATATATATATATATATATATATATATATATATATATATATATATTTTTACAAATACACATTCTTTTATTGGTATTTTGTTTATTTATTTTGATACTAATTTACATTATTTTATGTGTATTTTGTATACATTTTTTATACGTATTTACTTAATTTTATGTGTATTTTCTATATATATTTTTATAGAAATCTACCTTATTTCATGTGTATTCGTATATATATTTTGAAACAAATTTACATTGTTTATATGTATTTTGCACATCTATTTTTGTGTATTCTGTATTTATTTTTGTTATACATAGAATAATGTAAAATCGTATCAAAATAAGTACACAGAATATCAATAAAATAATTTAAATTTGCATGAAAATAAAGATGCAAAATACCCATAAGATAAAGCATATTTTTTTTTTTAAATACATATACAAAAATACACTTAGAATAATTAAATTTGTACTAAAATTAATATACAAAATGCACACATACAATAAGGTAAATTTGTATTGAAAAAAAACGCAAAATACAAATAAAACATTGTAAATTTGTTTCAAAATATATATACGAATACAGATAAAATAACAGAGATTTCTATAGAAATATATATACAAAATACACATGAAATTATGTAAATACGTATAAAAATATATATATAAAATACATATTAAGTAATGTAAATTCGTGACAAAATAAATAAACAAAATATCATGAAAAGAATGTGTATTTGTATGAAAATAAATAATAGATAATAAATTTGTATGTAATATATATGCAAGATACATTTAAATAATGTAAATATGTATAAAAAAAATATATATACAAAAAACAAATAGAATAATGTAAAATCGTATCAAAATAAATACACCGAATATTAATAAAATAATGCAAATTTGTATGAAAATAAAGATGCAAAATTCCCATCAAATAGCGCATTTCTTATAAAATATATATACCAGAATACACATAAAATATTTAAATTTGTATTGAAATAAATATACAAAATGCACATACAATAAGATAAACTTATTGAAAGAGATATGTAAAATACATATAAACAATGTAAATTTGTTTCAAAATATATATGAATACACATAAAATAACGTAGATTTCTAAAAATATATATACAAAATACACATAAAATTAAGTAAATACGTATAAAATGTAAACAAAATACATAAATAATGTAAATTGAACAAAAATAATTAAACAAAATACCAATAAAAGAATGTATATCTATTTATTTTAATACAAAATCTAATATTTTTTGTTTTTCGTATATATATTTTTATAAAAAATGTGTTATTTTATGGGTATTTTGCATCTTAATTTTCATACAAATTTACATTATTTTATTAATATTTTCTGTATTTATTTTGATACGATTTTACATTATTTTATTTATGTTTTGTATATATTTTTTATACATATTTACATTATTTAATGTGTTTTTTGTATATATATTTGATACATATTTACGTTATTTTGGGTTATTTTATGTATTTGTTTATATATTTTGGACACAAATTTACAATATTTTATGGGTATTTTGTATATATATTTCAAAAGAAATTTACCTAGTTTTATATGTATTTTGAATATCAATTTTCATACAAACTCAAATTATTTTTATGTATTTTTGTATATATTTTAATACAAATTTTAGTTATGTTATGTGTATTTTGTAAATCTATTTTCATTCAAATATATATTATTTTATTGGTATTTTGTTGATTTATATTGATACGAATTTACATTATTTTATATGTACTTTGTATATATATTTTTATACGCATTTACATTATTTAATATTTATTTTGAATATATAAGTTTATACAAATTCATGGTATTTTATGTGTATTTGTATATATATTTTCATATAAATTTACATTATTTTATGTGTATTTTGTACATATATTTCATTATAAATTTACCTTATTTTATGTTTATTTTGTATGTGTATTTTGTACATTTATATTTATACAAATACACATTCTTTTATTGGTATTTTGTTTATTTATTTTGTTTCGAGTTTACATTATTTTATGTATTTTGTTTAAATTTTTTTTATACGTATTTACTTAATTTTATGTGTATTTTGTATATATATTTTTATAGAAATCTACGTTATTTTATGTGTATTCGTATATATATTTTGAAACAAATTTACATTGTTTTATATGTATTTTTGCATATCTCTTTCAATACAAGTTTACCTTATTGTATGTGCGTTTTGTATATATATTTCAATACAAATTTAAATATTTTATGTGTATACATGTACAAAAAAAAACATAAAATAATGTAGATTTGTATGAAATGAAAACAAATACATTTTATATAAAATCTATATACAAAATACATATAGAATAATGTAAAATCATTTTAAAATAAATACACAGAATATCAATAAAATAATGTAAATTTGTATGCAAATAAAGATGCAAAATACCCATAAAATAAAGCATATTTTTATAAAAATACATATACAAAAATACACATAGATTAAACAAATTTGTTTTAAAATTAATATACAAAATGCACATACAATAAGGTAAATTTGTATTGAAAAAATATGCAAAATACACATGAAACAATGTAAATTTGTCTCAAAATATATATACGAATACACATAAAATAACGCAGATTTCTATAGAAATATATATACAAAATACACTTGAAATAATGTAAATACGTATAAAATATATATATAAAATACACATTAAATAATGTTAATTGTGTCAAAATAAATAAACAAAATATCATGAAAAGAATGTGTATTTATATGAAAATAGATATACAAAATACATAAAATAACCTAAATTTGTATAAAACTATAAACAAAAATACACAAAAATAATTTAAACTTCTATGAAAATAAATATACAAAAAACATATAAAATTAGGTAAATAATGTAAATATGCATAAAAAAATATATACAAAACACAAATAAAATAATGTAAAATCGTATCAAAATAAATACAGAAAATATTAATAAAATAATGTAAATTTGTATGAAAATTAAGATGCAAAATACCCATAAAATAACGCATTTTTTATAAAAATATATATACGAAAAAACATAAAATATTTGATTTTGTATTAAAATAAATAGATATACAAAATACATGAAATAAGCTAAATTTGAATTGAAATATATATACAAAATACATAAATAATGTAAATTTGTATCAAAAATACCTATACAAATACGTATATAATAACGTAAATTTGTATAAAATATATAAACAAAATATACATTAAATAATGTAAATACGTATAAAAAGATGTAAAAATACACAATAATCATGTAATTGTATCAAAATAAATAGACAAAATACTAATAAAATAATGTAAATTTCTATATTCAAACATATACAAAATACACATAAATAACGCAACTATCAATAAAAATATATATAATATAATATATTTTTATTCATATTTAAAATATTTAATGTATATTTTGAATATATATATTTTATCCAAATTTACGTGATTTTATATGTATTTGTTTATATATTTTCATACAAATTTACAATTTTTTATGTGAGTTTTGTATATGTATTTCAATACAAATTTGCCTAACTTTATGTGTATTTATATACAAAATATACAAAATGCACATAAAACAATGTATATTTGTTTCAAAATATATATACGAATACACATAAAATAACGTATATTTCTATAGAAATATATATACAAAATACACATGAAATGACGTAAATACGTATAAAAATATATATACACAATACACATTAAATAATGTAAATTCGCATCAAAATAAATAAACAAAATATCAATAAAAGAATGTGTATTTGTATGAAAATAGATATACAAAATACACATAAAATATTGTAAATTTGTATAAAACTCTATTAAAAAAATACACAAATATAATTTAAATTTGTATAAAAATATATATACAAAATACATAAAACTAGTTAAATTTCTATTGAAATACATATACAAAATACACATAAAATACTGTAAATTTGAATGAAAATATATAAACAAATACACTAAAATAACGTAAATTTGTATGAAATATATATAGAATACATTAAATAATGTAAATATGTATAAAAAATAAAGATGCAAAATACCCATAAAACAACGTATTTTTTATAAAATATATATACTAAAATACAAAATATTTAAATTTGTATTACAATAAATATACAAAATGCACATAATAAGGTAAATTTGTATTGAATAGATATAAAATAAAACAATGTAAATTTGTTTCAAATATATATAGAATACATAAATAACGTAGATTTCTATAAAATATATATATACAAAATACATAAAATGAACTAAATACGTATAAGAAAATGTATACAAAATACATATAAATAATGTAATTGTATCAAAATAAATAAACTAAATGCCAATAAAAGAATGTTTACTTGTATAAATAAATATATTAAAATACACATAAAATAACGTAAAATTGTATAAACTATATACAAAAAAATAATTAAATTTGTATGAAAATAGATATACAAAAGACACATAAAATAAGCTAAATTTGAATTGAAATAAATATAGAAAATATAAATAATGTAAATTTGTATCAAAATATATATTCAAATACACTTCTATGAAAATTAATATACAAAATGCGTATATAATAAGGTAAATTTGTATTGAAAAATATGCAACATATACACGTTTACTCATACAAATTTACATTATTTTTTTGGTATTTTGTTTATTTATTTTGATACGAATTACATTATTATAAGTGTATTTTGTACATACTTTTTATACGTATTTACTTTATTTAATGAGTATTTTGCTTATATATTTTTACACAAATCTACGTTATTATATTTGTATTTGTATAAATATTTTTATACAAATTTACACTATTTTATGTATTATGTATATATATTTCAATTCAAATTTAGCTTATTTTATGTGTATTTTGTATATCTATTTTCATAAAAATTTAATTACTTCTGTGTATTTTTGTATTTAGTTTTATATAAATTTACGTTATTTTATGTGTATATTGTATATTTATATTTATACAAATACACATTCTTTTATTGGTATTTTGTTTATTTATTTTGATACGAATTTACATTATTTTATGTGTATTTTGTACATTTTTTTTATAGGTATTTACTTCATTTTATGTGTATTTTGTATATATATTTTTATAGAAATCTACGTTATTTTATGTGTATTCGTATATATATTTTGAAACAAATTTACATTGTTTTATATGTATTTTGCATATCTATTTCAATACAAATTTACCTTATTGTATGTGTTTTTTGTATATTTATTTTAATACAAATTTAGTTTTTTGAAGTGTATTTTGGTATATGTATTTTTATAAATGCGTTATTTTATGGGTATTTTGCTTCTTTATTTTCATACAAATTTACATTATTTTATTAATATCCTGTGTATTTATTTTGATACGATTTTACATTATTCTATTTGTGTTTTGTACATATTTTTTTTATACAAATTTACGTTATTTTAAGTGTATTTGTTTATGTATTTTCATTCAAATTTACATTATTTTATGTGTATTTTGTGTATGTATTTCAATACAAATTTACCTAATTTTATATATATTTTGTATATTTATTTTCATACAAATTTAAAATATTTTTGTTTATTTTTGTATATAGTTTGATACAAATTTAGGTTATTTTATGTGTATTTTGTATCTCTATTTTCATACAAATACACATTCTTTTATTGATATTTTGTTTATTTATTTTGACGCGAATTTTATGTGAATTTGTTTTCATTTCATACAAATTTACATTATTTTATGTGTATTTTGTACATGTATTTAAATACAAATTTATCTAATTATATGTGTATTTTGTATATCTATTTTCATACAAATTGAAATTTATTTTTTTGTTTTTTTGTATATATTATTATTTAAATTTTCGTAATCTTATAAAAATATATATACCAAAAAACACATAAAATATTTAAATTTGCATTGAAATAAATATACAAAATGCACATACAATAAGGTAAATTTGTATTGAAAGAGATATGCAAAAATACATATAAAACAATGTATATCTATTTTCATACAAATTGAAATTAATTTTGTGTATTTTAGTATATATTTTTATTCAAATTTTCGTAATTTTATGTGAATTTTGTATATTTATTTTCCTACAAATATACGTTCTTTTATCGGAATTTTGTTTATTTATTTTGATACGAATTTTCATTATTTTAGGTGTATTTGATATATATATATATATTTATACTTATTTATATAATTTTATATGTATTTTGAATATATATTTTCATAGAAATTTACTCAATTTTATGTGTTTTCGTATATATATTTTGATACAAATTTACATTATTTATGTGTATTTCGCATATCTATTTCAATACAAATTTTCTTTATTGTATGTGCCTTTTGTATATTTATTTTGATACAAATTTAATTATTTTATGTGTATTTTTGTATATATATATTTTTAAACAAATATGCGTTATTATATGGGTATTTTGCATCTTTATTTTCATTCAAATTTACATTATTTTATTGATAGTCTGTTTATTTATTTTGATACGATTTTACGTTATTCTCTGCATTTTGTATATATATTTTTAGATATATTTACATTATTTAATGTATATTTTGTACATATTTTATGGAAATTTACGTTATCTTATGTGTATTTGTTTATATATTTCATGTCAAATTTACATTATTTTATGTATTTTGCATATCTATTTTCAAACAAATTTAAATTATTTTGTGTATTTTGTATATATTTTGTATAAAATTTGTTATTTTATTTGTATTTTGTATATATATTTTCCTACAAATATACATTCTTTTAGAGGAAATTTTGTTTATTTATTTTGATACGAATTTACATTATTTTATGTGTATTTTGTATATATATTTTTCTATGTATTTACATTATTTTATGGTTATTTTGTATATATATTTTCATAAAAATTTATGTAATTTTATTGTGTGTATTCGTATATATTTTGATAAAAAGTTTCATTATCTTATGTGTTTTTTGCATATCTATTTCAATAAAAATCTAACTAATTGTATGTGTATTTTGTATATTTATTTTAACACAAATTCAATTATTTAATGTGTATTTTTGTATATATATTTTTTTAAATATGAGTTATTTTATAGGTATTTTGCATCTTTAATTTTATAAATTTTTACATTACGTACATATCTTTTATACGTATTTACATTATTTAATGTGTATTTTGTTTATATATTTTTATACAAATCTACGTTATTATATGTGTATTTGAATATATATTTTGATACAAATTTACATTATTTTATGTATTTTCTATATTCATTTCAATTCAAATTTAGCTTATTTTATGTCTTTTGTATATCTATTTTCATACAAATTTAACTATTTTTGTTTATTTTTGTATATAGTTTTATACAATTTTACGTTATTTTATGTGTATTTTGTATATTTATATTTATACAAGTAAAACATTCTTTTTATTGGCATTTAGTTTATTTATTTTGATACGAATTTACATTATTTTATGTATTTTGTATACATTTTCTTATACATATTTACTTCATTTTATGTGTATTTTGTATATATTTTATAGAAATCTACGTTATCTTATGTGTATTCGTATATATATTTTGAAACAAATTTACATTGTTTTATGTGTATTTTGTATATCTATTTCAATACAAATTTACCTTTATTGTATGTGCATTTTGTATATTTATTGTAATACAAATTTAAATATTTTATGTGTATTTTGCATATATATTTTCATAAAAATGCGTTGTTTTATGGGTATTTTGCATTTTATTTTCATACAAATTTACATTATTTTATTAATATTCTGTGTATTTATTTTGATACTATTTTACATTATTCTATTTGTGTTTTGTATATATTTTTTATACATATTTACATTATTTAATGTGTATTTTCTATATATATTTACAAATTTACGTTATTTTAAGTGTATTTGTTTATATATTTTCATTCAAATTTACATTATTTTATGTGTATTTTGTATATGTATTTCAACAGAAATTTAATTAGTTTTATGTATTTTGTTTAATTATTTTCATACAAATTTAAATTATTTTTGTGTATTTTTTAATAGAGTTTTATACAAATTTACAATGTATTTGTTTTCATTTCATACAACTCACATTATTTTATGTGTTTTTTGTACATGTATTTAAAATACAAATTTAACTAGTTATATGTGTATTTTGTATATCTATTTTGTATGTATATTTTCATAGAAATTTACTCTATTTTATGAGTATTCGTATATATATTTTGATACAAATTTACATTATTAATGTGTATTTTGCATATCTATTTCAATACAAATTTATTTTATTGTACGTGCATTTTGTATATTTATTTTAATACAAATTTAATTATTTTATATGTATTTTTGTATATATATTATATATGTATATATATATATATTATATGGATATTTTGCATCTTTATTTCATACAAATTTACATTATTTTATTGATATTCTCTTTATTTATTTTGATACGATTTAACATTATTCTATGTGTTTTTTGTATATATTTTTTTATACATATTTACATTATTTAATGTTCATTTTGTATATATATTTTATCCAAATTTACATTATTTTATGTGTATTTGTTTATATATTTTCATTCATATTTACATTATTTTATGTGTTTTTTGTATATATATTTTTCTACTTATTTAAATTATTTTATGTGTATTTTGTATATACATTTTCATAAAAAAATTACGTTATTTTATTGTGTGTATAAGTATATATTTTGATACAAATTTTATACAAATTCATGTTATTTAATGTGTATATGTATATATATTTTCATACAAATTTATATTATTTTATGTGTATTTTTCATATATTTCATTACAAATTTACCTTATTTTATGTTTATTTTGTATATTTATATCATTCAATTTTAAATTATTTTATGTGTATATTTGTATTTGTATTTAGGTTATTTTGTGTATTTTGTATATATATTTTCATCCAAAATTACATTATTATATTGGTATTTTCTTAATTTAATTCGATACGAATTTAGATTATTTAATAGGTGTTTTGAATACATATTTTATACCTCTTTACATTATCTAATGTGTGTTTTGTATATATATTTTTATGCAAATTTATTTTATGTTCATTTTTGTACATATATTTTTATAGAAATTTGCGTTATTTTATGTATATAGTTTTATATAAATTTACGTTATTTTATGTGCATTTTGTATATTTATATTTATTCAAATACACTTTCTTTTATTGCTATATTGTTTATTTATATTTATACGAATTTGCATTATTTTATGTGTATTTTTTATACATTTTTTTACACGTATTTACTTAATATTTTGTATTTTGTATATGTATTTTATAGAAATCTACTTTATTTTATTTGTATTCGCATATATATTTTGAAACAAATTTACATTATTTTATATGTATTTTGCATATCTATTTCAATACAATTTATTTTATTTTATGTGCATTTTGTATATTTATTTTGATACAAATTAATTATTTTATGTGTATTTTGGTATCAATAATTTTATAAAAAAAATGCGTTATTTTATAGGTATTTTGCATCTTAATTTTCATACAAATTTACATTATTTTATTAATATTCTGTGTATATATTTTGATACGATTTTACATTATTCTATTTGTGTTTTGTATATATTTTTTTACACATATTTACATTATTTAATGTGTATTTTGTATATATTTCATACATATTTACGTTATTATATGTATTTGTTTATATATTTCTTTCAAATTTACATTATTTTATGTGTATTTTGTATATGTATTTCAATAGAAATTAACCTAATTTTTTGTGCATTTTGTATATTTGTTTTCATACATATTTAAATTATTTTTGTGTATTTTTGTATATAGTTTTATACAAATTTAGGTTATTTTATGTACGCATTTACATTATTTAATGTGTGTTTTGTATTTATATTTTATCCAAAGTTAATTTATTTTACGTTCATTTTGGACATATATTTTATAGAAATTAGTTATTTTAAATGTGTTTGTATATGTTTTCATACAAATTTACATTATTTTATTGCTATTTTGTTTATTTAGTTTGATACGAATTACATGATTATATGTGTATTTTGTACATATTTTTTATATGTATTTACATTATTTTATGTGTATTTTGTATATACATTTCAATTCAAATTTAGCTTATTTTATGCGTATTTTGTATCTCTATTTTCATACAAATTTAATTACTTCTGTGTATTTTTGTATAGAGTTTTATATAAATTTACGTTATTTTATGTATTTTGTATATTTATATTTATACAAATACATTCTTTATTGGTATTTTGTTTATTTATTTTGATACGAATTTACATTATTTTATGTGTATTTTGTATACATTTTTTTTTATACGTATTTACTTCATTTAAGTGTATTTTGTATATATATTTTTATACAAATCTACGTTATTTAATGTGTATTCGTATATATATTTTGAAACAAATTTACATAGTTTTATATGTATTTTGCATATCTATTTCAATACAGATTTACCTTATTGTATGTGTATTTTGTATATTTATTTTAATACAATAAATTTTTTATGTGTATTTTGTATATATATTTTTAGAAAAAATGCGTTATTTTATGGGTATTTTGCTTCTTTATTTTCATATAAATTTACATTGTTTTATTAATATTCTGTGTATTTATTTTGATACGATTTTACATTATTCTATTTGTGTTTTGTATATATTTTTTTATACAAATTTGCGTTATTTTATGTGTATTTGTTCATGTATTTTCATTCAAATTTACAGTATTTAATGTGTATTTTGTATATGTATTTCAATACAAATTTGCCTAATTTTATGTGTATTTTGTACATTTATTTTCATAGAAATTTAAATTATTTTTATGTATTTTTGTATATAGTTTTATACAAATTTATGTTATCTTATGTGTATTTTCTATATTTATTTTCATACAAATACACATTCTTTTATTGACATTTTGTTTATTTATTTTGACGCGAATTTACATTATTTAATGTGTATTTTGTATATATATTTTTATACGTATTTACATCCTTTCATGTGTATTTTGTATATTTATAAAAAATGCGTTATTTTATGGGTATTTTGCATCTTTATTTTCATACAAATTTACATTATTTTATTTACATTCTGTGTATTTATTTTAATACGATTTTACATTTTTCTATTTGTCTTTTGTATATATATTTTTTATACATATTTACATTATTTAATGAGTATTTTTATATATATTTTATTCAAATTTATGTTAATTAAAGTGTATTTGTTTTATATTTTCATTCAAATTTACATTATTTTATGTGTATTTTATATATGTATTTCTTTACAAATTTACCTAATTTTATGTGTATTTTGTATATCTATTTTCATACAAATTTAACTTGTTTGTGTATTTTTATATATAGTTTTATACAAATTTACGTTATTTTATGTGTATTTTGTATATGTATTTTCATACAAATACACATTCTTTTATTGATATTTTAATTATTTATTTTGACACGAATTTACATTATATAATGTGTATTTTGTATATATATTTTTATACGTATTTACAACATTTCATGTGTATTTTGTATATATATTTCTATAGAAATCTACGTTATTTTATGTGTATTTGTATATATATTTTGAAACAAATCTACATTTTCTTATGTGTATTTTGTATATATATTTCATTATAAATTTGCCTTATTTTAAGTTTATTTTTATTTCTATTTTATTTCAAATTCAAATCATTTTATGTTTATATATTTATTTGTATTTACGTTATTTTATGTGTATTTTCTATATATATTTTTATTCAAAATTACATTATTTTATCGGTATTTTGTTCATTTATTTCGATACGAATTTAGATTATTTCATGTGTATTTTCTCTACATATACATATAGAGTAAATTTCCATGAAAATATATATTCAAAATACATATAAAATTATGTAAATAAGTATAAAAATATATATATCAAATACACCTAAAAAAAATGAAAATTCGTATCAAAATAAATAAATAAAATTCCTATAAAAGAACGTATATTTGTAGGAAAATAAATATACAAAATACACATAAAATTACGAAAATTTGAATAAAAATATATACAAAAATACACAAAATTAATTTCAATTTGTATAAAAATAGATATACAAAATACACATATAATTAGTTAAATTTGTATTTAAATACGTGTACAAAATTCACATAAAATAATGTAAATTTTTATTAAATGAAAACAAATTCACATCAAATAACGTACATTGGTATAAAATAGATATACAAAATATACATAGTATAATGTAAAATCGTATCAAAATAAATACACAGAATATCAATAAAATAATGTAATTTTGTATGAAAATAAAGATGCAAAATACCCATAAAATAAAGCATATTTTTATAAAAATACATATACAAAAATACACATAGAATAGCTAAATTTGTATTAAAATTAATATGCAAAATGCACGTACAATAAGGTAAATTTGTATTGAAAAAATATGCAAAATGCACATAAAACAATGTATATTTGTTTCAATATATATATACGAATACACATAAAATAACGTATATTTCTATAGAAATATATATACAAAATACACATGAAATGACTTAAATACGTATAAAAATATATATATACAATACACATTTAATAATGTAAATTCGCATCAAAATAAATAAACAAAATATCAATAAAAGAATGTGTATTTGTATGAAAATAGATATACAAAATACACATAGAATATTGTAAATTTGTATAAAACTCTATACAAAAATACACAAAAAATAATTTAAATTTGTATAAAATATATATACAAAATACACATGAAATTAGGTAAATTTGTATTGAAATACATATACAAGATACACATAAAATAATGTAAATTTGAATAAAAATATATAAACAAATACACTTAAAATAACGAAAATTTGTATGAAATATATATAGAAAATACACATTAAATAATGTAAATATGTATAAAAAAATATATACAAAATACAAATAGAATAATGTAAAATAGTATCAAAATAAATACACAGAATATTAATAAAATAATGTAAATTTGTATGAAAATGAAGATGCAAAATACCCATAATACATGGCATTTTTTATGAAAATATATATACCAAAATGCACATAAAATATTTAAATTTGTATTACAATAAATATACAAAATGCACATACAATAAGGTAAATTTGTATTGAAATAGATATGCAAAATACATATAAAACAATGTAAATTTGTTTCAAAATATACATACGAATACACATAAAATAACGTACATTTCTATAAAATATATATACAAAATACACATAAAATGAAGTAAATACGTATAAGAAAATGTATACAAAATACACATAAAATAATGTAAATTCGTATCAAAATAAATAAACTAAATGCCAATAAAAGAATGTTTACTTGTATAAATATAAATACACATAAATTAACGTAAAATTATATAAAACTATATACAAAAATAAACAAAAATAATTAAATTTGTATGAAAATAGATATACAAAAGACACATAAAATAAGCTAAATTTGAATTGAAATATATATAGAAAATACATAAAATAATGTAAATTTGTATCAAAATATATATTCAAATACACATATAATAACGTAAATTTGTATATAAATATTTAAACAAAATACACATTAAATAATGTAAATACGTATAAAAGATATGTACGTAATGTAAAAATTTATAAAATTAAAGTTGCAAAATACCCATAAAATATCTCATTTAAAAAAATATATATACAAAAATACACATAAAATAATTAAATTTGTATTAAAATAAATATACGAAATACACATACAATAAGGTAGATTTTATTGAAATAGATATGCAAAAAACACATAAAATAATGAAAATTTTTATCAAAATATATGCGAATACACACAATAAAATTACGTAATTTTTTATGAAAATATATATACAAAATACACATAAAATAATGTAAATACATAGAAAAATATATATACAAAATACACATAAAATAATGTAAATTCGTATCAAAATAAATAAACAAAATTTACTCTAAAAGAATGTATATGTGTAGGAAAATATATATACAAAATACAAATAAAAAAAAATTGTATAAAAATAATACAAAAATACACAAAAATAGTTTAAATTTGTTTGAAAATAGATATGCAAAATACAAATGAAATTAGGCAAATTTGTATTGAAATACATATACAAAATACACATAAAATAATGTAAATTTGTATGAAAATATATAAACAAATACACATAAGATAACGTAAATTTCCATAAAATATATGTACAAAATATACATTAAATAATGTAAATATGTCTAAAAATATATATACAAAATACACAAAATAACGTAAAATCGTATCAAAATAAATAAACAGACAATCAATAAAATAATGTAAATTTGTATGAAAATAAAGATGCAAAATACCCATATAATAACGCATATTTGTTTAAAAATATATATACAAAAAAACACATAAATAATTAAATTTGCATCAAAATAAATATACAAAAGGCACATACAATAAAGAAAATTTGTATTGAAATAGATATGCGAAATATACATAAATAATTTAGATTTGTATCAAAATAAATATACGAATACACATAAAATAAGAGTAAATTTCTGTGAAAATATATATTCAAAATACATATAAAATTATGTAAATAAGTATAAAAATATATATATCAAATACACCTAAATAATGAAAAAAAGTATCAAAATAAATAAACAAAATTCCGATAAAAGAACGTATATATGTAGGAAAATAAATATACAAAATTCACATAAAATTACGAAAATTTGAATAAAAATATATACTAAAATACACAAAACTAATTTCAATTTGTATGAAAATAGATATACATAATACACATATAATTAGTTAAATTTGTATTTAAATACATGTACAAAATACACATAAAATAATGTAAATTTGTATGAAATGAAAACAAATTCACATAAAATAACGTTCATTTGTATGAAATATATATACAAAATATACATAGAATAATGTAAAATCGTATCAAAATAAATACACAGAATATCAATAAAATAAGGTAAATTTGTATGAAAATAAAGATGCAAAATACTCATAAAATAAAGGATTTTTTATGCAAATACATATACAAAAATACACATAGAATAATTAAATTTGTATTAAAATTAATATACAAAATGCACGTACAATACGGTAAATTTAAAAAAATACACATTAAAATATGTAAATATGTATAAAAAAATATATATACAATACACAAATAGAATAATGTAAAATAGTATCAAAATAAATACACAGAACTTTAATAAAATAATGTAAATTTGTATGTAAATTAAGATGCAAAATACCCATAAAGAAACGCATTTTTTTATAAAAATATATATACCAAAATACACATAAAATATTTGAATTTGTATTAAAATAAATATACAAAATGCACATACAATAAGGTAAATTTGTATTGAAATAGATATGCAAAATACATATAAAACAATGTAAATTTGTTTCAAAATATATATACGAATACACACAAAATAACGTGGATTTCTATAAAAATATATACAAAATACACATAAAAAGAAGTAAATACGTATAAACAAATGTATACAAAATACACATAAAATAATGTAAATTCGTATCAAAATAAATAAACAAAATATCAATAAAAGAATGTGTATTTGTATAAATATAAATATACAAAATACACATAAAATAACGTAAATTTGTATTAAACTATATACAAAAATACACAGAATTAATTAAATTTGTATGAAAATATATATACAAAATAAAAATAAAATAAGCTAAATTTGAATTGAAATATATATACAAAATACATAAAATAATGTAAATTTGTATCAAAATATTTACACAAATACTCATTTAATAACGTTAATTTATTTAAAAATATATAAACAAAATACACATTAAATAATGTAAACACGTATAAAAAACATGTACAAAATACACATATAATCATGTAATTCGTATCAAAATAAATAAACAAAATAGCAATAAAATAATAATAATAATAATAAATGGTCTATTCATTTGTAGGAAGCCATTAAATAATGTAAACTCGCGTCAAAATAAATAAACAAAATATCAATAAAAGAATGTGTATTTGTATGAAACTAGATATAGAAAATACACATAAAATAACCTAAATTTGTATAAAACTATATACAAAAAAACACATAAATAATTTAAATTTGTATGAAAATAAATATACAAAATACACATAAAATTAGGTAAATTTGTATTGAAATACATATAGAAAATACATTTAAAATAATGTAAATTTGAATGAAATTATATAAAGAAATACACTTATAATAACGTAAATTTGTATAAAATATATGTATATATATATATATATATATATATATATATATATATATATATATATATATATATATATATATATATATATATATATATATATATATATATATATATATATATATATATATATATATATATATATATATATATATATATATATATATATATATATATAATACACATTAAAATAATGAAAATATGTATAAAAAATATATATACAAAACACAAATAGTATAATATAAAATCGTATCAAAACATATACACAGAATTATAATAATGTAAATTTGTATGAAAACTAAGATGCAAAATACCTATAAAATAACGCATATTTTTTTTAATTATTTATACCAAAATACACATAAAATATTTGAATTTGTATTAAAATAAATATACAAAATGCACATACAATAAGGTAAATTTGTATTGAAATAGATATGCAAAATACATATAAAACAATGTAAATTTGTTTCAAAATATATATACGAATACACATATAATAACGTAGATTTCTATAAAAATATATATACTAAATACACATAAAATTAAGTAAATACGAATAGAAAAAGTACACAAAATACACATAAAATAATGTAAATTCGTATAAATATAAATAAACAAAATACCAATAAAAGAATGTGTATTTTTATAAATATAAATATACAAAATGCACATAAAATAACGTAAATTTGTATAAAACTATATACAAAAATACACAGAAGTAATTAAATTTGTATGAAAATAGATATACAAAATACACACAAAATAAGCTAAATTTGAATTGAAATATATATACAAAATACATAAAATAAAGTAAATTTGATTCAAAATATTTTTAACAAATACACATATAATAACGTAAATTTGTATAAAAATATATAAACAAAATACACATTAAGTAATGTAAATACGTATACAAAAAATATGTACAAAATACACAAATAATCATGTCATTCGTATCAAAATAAATAAACAAAAAAACTAATTAATTGATGTCAATTTGTATGAGAAAACATATACAAAATACACATAAAATAACGCAAATTTCTATATAAATATATGTACAAAAATGCACATAAAATTAATTTCCATAAAAAATATATATACAAAACACACATTAGATAATGTAAATGAGTTTAAAATATGTATACAAAATACCTATGAAATAATCTAAATTCGTATCAAGTTAAATTAAGAAAATAACAATAAATTAATGTAATTTTGGATGAAAATATACATAGAAAACACACATAAAATAACCTAAATACAAATACAAATAAACACATTAAATAATTTAAAATTGAATGAAATAAATATACAAAATAAACATAAAATAAGGTAAATTTGTAATAAAATATATGTAAAAATACACATAAAATAATATAAATTTGTATGAATATATATATACAAATACACATAAAATAACATGAATTTGTATAAAATTTGTTTCAAAATATATACGAATACACACAATAAAATAACGTAAATATTTATGAAAATGTATATATAAAATACACATAAAATGAAGTAAATACGTATAAAAAATGTATACAAAATACACATAAAATAATGTAAATTCGTATTAAAATAAATACACAAAATTCAAATAAAAGAATCTATATTTGTAGGAAAATGTATATACAAAAAACAAATAAAATAACTAAAATTTGTATAAAAATATATACAAAAATACACAAAAATAATTTAAATTTGTTTGAAAATAGATATGCAAAATATATACATATAAAGTTAGGCATATTTGTATTGAAATACATATACAAAACTCACATAAAATAATGTAAATTTGTATAAAAATATATATACAAATACACATAAAATAACGTAAATTTGGATAAAATATATATATACAAAATATACATTAAATATTTTAAATATGTATAAAAATATATTATATTATATATATTTTTATTGACATTTCCGTTATTTATGTGTATTTTGTATATGTTTTCTCATAGAAATTTACATAATTTTATTGGTATTTTGTCTATTTATTTTGATACGAATTACATGATTGTTTGTGTATTTTGTACATTTTTATACGTATTTACATTATTTAATGTGTATTTTGTTTATATATTTTTTTACAAATTTACGTTATTATATGTGTATTTTTATAAGTATTTTGATAAAAATTTACATTATTTTATGTATTTTGTATATATATTTCAACTCAAATTTAGCTTATTTTATGTGTATTTTGTATATCTATTTTAATACAAATTGAATTACTTTTATGTATTTTTGTACATAGTTTTATATAAATTTACGTTATTTTATGTGTATTTTGTATATTTATATTTATACAAACACACATTCTTTTATACGTATTTACTTAATTATATGTGTATTTTGAATATATATTTTTATAGAAATCTACGTTATTTTAGGTGTATTCCTTTATATATTTTGAAGCAAATTTACATTGTTTTATAAGTATTTTGCTTATCTATTTCAATACAAATTTACCTTATTGAATGTGCATTTTGTATACTTATTTTAATACAAAATCAGATATTTTATGTGTTTTCGTATATATATTTTTTAAAATTTTATTTTATATGGTATTTTATCATTTTCATACAAATTTACATTATTTTATTAATATTTACATTATTCTATTTGTGTTTTGTAAATATGTATAAAAAATATATATACAAAACACAAATATAATAATATAAAATCGTATCATAATAAATATATGGAATGTAAATAAAATAATGTAAATTTGTATGAATATATAAATATAAATATATATATATATATATATATATATATATATATATATATATATATATATATATATATATATATATATATATATATATATATATATATATATATATATATATATATATATATATATATATATATATATATATATATATATATATATATATATATATATATATATATATATATATATATATATATATATATATATATATATATATATATATATATACAAAATACACATTAAATAATGTAAATTCGTGTCAAAATAAATAAGCAGAATATCAATAAAAGATTGTGTATTTGTATGAAAATAGATATACAAAACTCACATAAAATAACAAAAATTTGTATAAAACTATATACAAAAATACACAAAAATAATTTAAATTTGAATGAAAATAAATATACAAAATACACATAAAATTAGGTAAATTTGTATTGAAATACATATACAAAATACACATAAAATAATGTAAATTTGAATGAAAATACATAAAAAAATACACTTAAAATAACGTAAATTTGAATAGAAAAATATAAACAAAACACAAATAGAATAATGTAAAATCGTATCAAAATAAATACACAGAATATTAATATAATAATGTAGATTTGTATGAAAATAAAGATCCAAATACCCATAAAATAACGCATATTTTTTATAGAAATATATTTATACAAAAATACACATAAAAAATTAATTTGTATTAAAATAAATATACAAAATACATATACAATAAGGTAAATCTGTATTGAAATAGATATGCAAAAGACACATCAATAATGGAAATTTGTATCAAAATATATATACGAATACTCATAAAACAGAAAAAATTTCTATGAAAATAAAATAATGTAAGTTTGTATGAAAATAAAGATGCAAAATTCCCATAAAATAGCGCATTTCTTATAAAAATATATATACCAAAATACACAAAAAATATTTAAATTTGTATTGAAATAAATATACAAAATGCACATACAATAATTTAAATTTATATTGAATTTTCATTTTTTTAGGTGTATATGATATATATATTTTTATCCTTATTTACATAATTTTATATGTATTTTCAATATATATTTTCATAGAAATTTATTCAATATGTATATGTATAGAAAATACACATGAAATAATCTAAATTCGTATCGAAAAAAATGAACAAAATACCGATGAAATAATGTAATTTTGAACGAAAATATATATAGAAAATACACATAAAAGAACGTATATACAAATAAATATATACACATAAAATAATTTGAATTTGAATGAAAATAGATATAAAAATAAACATAAAATAAGGCAAATTTGTAATGAAATATATATACAAAATACACATAAAATAATGAAGATTTGTTTCAAAATATATATACGAATACACTTAAAATAACGTAGATTTCTATAGAAATATATATACAAAAGACACATGAAATGATGTAAATACGTATAAAAATATATATACAAAATACACATTAAATAATGTAAAATCGTGACAAAATAAATAAGGAAAATATCAATAAGAGAATGTGTATTTGTATGAAAATACATATATAAAATACACATAAAATAACGTAAATTTGTATAAAACTATATATAAAAAATGCACAAAAATAAATTAAATTTGTATGAAAATAAATATACAAAATACACATAAAATTAGGTAAATTTGTATTGAAATACATATACAAAATACTCATAAAATAATGTAAATTTGAATGAAAATATATAAACAAATACACTTAAATTACCGTAAATTTGTATAAAATATATATACAAAATACTCATTAAATAATGTAAATATGTATAGAAAATATATATACAAAACACAAATAGAATAATGTAAAATCGTATCAAAAAAAATACACAGAATGTTAATAAAATAATGTAAATTTGTATGAAAATAAAGATGCAAAATACACATCAAATAACGCATTTTTTTTTATAAAAATATATTTACAAAAATACACATAAAAAATTAATTTGTATTAAAATAAATATACAAAATACACATACAATAAGGTAAATCTGTATTGAAATAGATATGCAAAATACATATAAAACAATGTAAATTTGTTTCAAAATATATATACGAATAAACATAAAATAACGTAGATTTCTATAAAAATATATATACAAATAAATAAATGAATAAATGAAGTAAATACGTATAAAAAAATGTATACAAATTACACATAAAATAATGTAAATTCGTATCAAAATAAATAAACAAAATACCAAAAAAAGACTGTGTATTTGTATAAATATAAATATACAAAATACACATAAAATAACGTAAATTTGTATAAAACTATATACAAAAAATACACGGAAGTAATTAAATTCGTATGAAAATAGATATACAAAATACAGATAAAATAAGCTAAATTTGAATTGAAATATATATATATATATATATATATATATATATAAAATACATGAAATAAAGTAAATTTGTATCAAAATATTTATACAAATACACATATAATAAATTTGTTTCAAAATATATATACGAATACACATAAAATAACGTAGATGTGTATAAAAATATATATACAAAATACACATAAAAATGAAGTAAAAACGTATAAAAAACTGTATACAAATTACACACAAAATAATGTAAATACGTATCAAAATAAATAAACAAAATACCAAAAAAAGAATGTGTATTAGTATAAATTTAAATATACAAAATACACATAAAATAACGTAAATTTGTATAAAACTATATACAAAAATACACAAAAGTAATTAAATTTGTATGAAAATAGATATATATAATACACACAAAATAAGCTAAATTTGAATTGAAATATATATATATATATTTAAATATAAATATATATATATATATATATATATATATATATATATATATATATATATATATATATATATATATATATATATATATATATATATATATATCTATATATATATATATATATATATATATATATATATATATATATATATATATATTTACAAAATACATAAAATAAAGTAAATTTGTATCAAAATATTTATACAAATACACATATAATAAGGTAAATTTGTATGAAAATATATAAACAAAATACTCATTAAATAATGTAAATACGTATAAAAAATATGTACAAAATACACATATAATCATGTAATTCGTATCAAAATAAATAAACAAAATACCAATAAAATAATATAAATTTGTATGAAAAAACATATACAAAAAACACCTAAAATAACGCAAATTTCTATGAAAATATATGTACAAAAATGCACATCAAATAAATTTGCATAAAAATATGAGTATAAAAAAAATATGAGTATAAAAATATGTATACAAAATACCTATGAAATAATCTAAATTCGTATCGAATTAAATTAAGAAAATACCAATAAAATAATGTAGTTTTGGATGAAAATATATATAGAAAATACACATAAAATAACCTAAATACAAATACAAATATACACATAAAATAATTTAAAATTGAATGAGATAAATATACAAAATAAACATAAAATAAAGTAAATTTGTAATGAAATATATGTAAAAATACACATAAAATAATATAAATTTGTATCAAAATACATATATACAAATACACATTAAATAACAAGAATTTGTATAAAATTTGTATCAAAATATATACGAGTACACACAATAAAATAACGTATCAAAATAAATAAACAGAATATCAATAAAATAATGTAAATTTGTATGAAAATAAAAATGCAAAATATCCATATAATAACGCATATTTGCATAAAAATATATATACAAAAATACATATAAAATAATTAAATTTGTATTAAAATAAATATACAAAATGCACGTACAATAAAGTAAATTTGTATTGAAATAGATATGCAAAATACATATCAATAATGTAAATTTGTATCAAAATATATATACGAATACTCATAAAATCGAGTAAATTTCTATGAAAATAAAATAATGTAAGTTTGTATGAAAATAAAGATGCAAAATTCCCATAAAATAGCACATTTCTTATAAAAATATATATACCAAAATACTCATAAAATATTTAAATTTGTATTGAAATAAATATGCAAAATGCACATACAATAAGGTAAATTTGTATTGAAAGAGATATTCAAAAATACATATAAAACAATGTAAATTTGTTTCAAAATATATATACGAATACAAATAAAATAACGTAGATTTCTATAAAAATATATATACAAAATACACATAAAATTAAGTAAATACGTATAAAAAAAATGTATACAAAATACACATAAAATAATGTAAATTCGAATTAAAATAAATAAACAAAATACCAATAAAAGAATGTGTATTTGGATAAATATAAAAATACAAAATACACATACAAAATAAACATAAAATAAGGTAGATTTGTAATAAAATATATGTACAAAATACACATAAAATAATGTAAATTTATATAAAAATATATATACAAATACACATAAAATACCATGAATTTGTATAAATATATAATATTATATTCAAAATAAATATTAAATAATGTAAAAGCGTATAAAAATATATATACAAAGTACATATAAAATAATGTAAATTCGTATCAATATAAATCAACAAAACACCAATAAAATAATATATATTTGAATGAAAATAAATTTACAAAGCACACATAACATAACTAAAATTTGTATTAAAATATATACAAAAATACATAGAAATATTTTGAGTTTGTATGAAAATAGATATACAAAATACACATAAAACTCGGTAAATTTCTTTTGAAATGTATATACAAAATACCCATAAAATATTGTTAATTTGTGTCAAAATATTTAAACAAATACACATAAAATGACGTAAATTTGTATGAAAAATATATACAAAATACGCATAGAATAATGTCAATTCGTATAAAAATGATAGAGCAGAATATCAACAAAATAATGTAAATTTGTATGAAAATAAAGATGCAAAATACCCAAAAAATAAAGCATATGTTTATAAAAAAAGATACAAAAATACACATCGAATAATTAAATTTGTATTAAAATTAATATACAAAATGCGTATATAATAAGGTAAATTTGTATTGAAAAAATGTGCAACATACACGTTTAGTCATACAAATTTATATTATTTTATTGGTATTTTGTTTATTTATTTTGATACGAATTACATGATTATATGTGTATTTTGTACATTTTTTTTATACGTATTTACATTATTTAATGTGTATTTTGTTTATATATTTTCATACAAATTTACGTTATTATATGTGTATTTGTATAAATATTTTGATACAAATTTACTTTATTTCATGTATTTTGTATATATATTTCAATTCAAATTTAGCTTATTTTGTGTGTATTTTGTATATATTTTCATACAAATTTAAATACTTCTGTGTATTTTGTATATAGTTTTATATAAATTTACGTTATTTTATGTGTATTTTGTATATTCATATTTATACAAATACGCATTCTTTTATTGGTATTTTGTTTATTTATTTTGATACGAATTTACATTATTTTATGTGTTTTTTGTATACATTTTTTTATACGTATTTACTTCATTTTATGTGTATTTTGTATATATATTTTTATAGAAATCTTCGTTATTTTATGTGTATTCGTATATATATTTTGAAACAAATTTGCATTGTTTTATATGTATTTTGCATATCTATTTCAATACAAATTTACCTTATGGTATGTGTTTTTTGTGTATTTATTTTAATACAAATTTAGTTTTTTGATGTGTATTTTGGTATATATATTTTTATAAATAAAAAAAATGCGTTATTTTATGGGTATTTTGCTTCTTTATTTTCATACAAATTTACATTATTTTATTAATATTCTGTGTATTTATTTTTATACGATTTTACATTATTCTATTTGTGTTTTGTACATATTTTTTATACAAATTTACGTTATTTTAAGTGTATTTGCTTATGTATTTTCAATCAAATTTACATTATTTTATGTGTATTTTGTGTATGTATTTCAATACAAATTTACCTAATTTTTTGTGTCTTTTGTATATTTATTTTCATACAAATTTAAAATATTTTTATGTATTTTTCTTTGATACAAATCTAGGTTATTTTTTGTGTATTTTGTATATCTATTTTCGTACAAATACACATTCTTTTATTGATATTTTGTTTATTTTGACGCGAATTTACATTATTTAATGTGTATTTTGTATATATATTTTTATACGTATTTACATCATTTCATGTGTATTTTGTATAGTTTTAAACAAATTTATATTATTTAATGTGTATTTTGTATATATATATTTATAAAATACACATTCTTTTATTGGTATTTTCCTTATTTATTTTGATACTAATTTACATTATTTTATGTGTATTTTGTATACATTTTTTATACGTATTTACTTAATGTTATGTGTATTTTGTATATATATTTTTATAGAAATCTACCTTATTTCATGTGTATTCGTATATATATTTTGAAACAAATTTACATTGTTTTATATGTATTTTGCATATCTATTTCAATACAAATTTACCTTATTGTATGTGTTTTTTGTGTATTTATTTTAATACAAATTTAATTTTTTGCTTATTTATTTTGATACTAATTTACATTGTTTTATGTGTATTTTGTATAAATTTTTTATACGTATTTACTTAATTTTATGAGTATTTTGTATATATATTTTTATAGAAATCTACCTTATTTCATGTGTATTCGTATATATATTTTGAAACAAATTTACATTGTTTTATATGTATTTTGCATATCTATTTCAATACAAATTTACCTTATTGTATGGGTTTTTTGTGTATTTATTTTAATACAAATTTAATTTTTTGATGTGTATTTTGGTATATATATTTTTATAAATCAAAAAATGCGTTATTTTATGGGTATTTTGCTTCTTTATTTTCATACAAATTTACATTATTTTATTAATATTCTGTGTATTTATTTTGATACGATTTTACATTATTCTATTTGTGTTTTGTACATATTTTTTTATACAAATTTACGTTATTTTAAGTGTATTTGTTTATGTATTTTCAATCAAATTTACATTATTTTATGTGTATTTTGTGTATGTATTTCAATACAAATTTACCTAATTTTTTGTGTATTTTGTATATTTATTTTCATACAAATTTTAAATATTTTTGTGTATTTTTGTTTGATACAAATCTAGGTTATTTTATGTGTATTTTGTATATCGATTTTCATACAAATACACATTCTTTTATTGATATTTTGTTTATTTTGACGCGAATTTTCATTATTTAATGTGTATTTTTTATATATATTTTTATACGTATTTACATCATTTCATGTGTATTTTGTATAGTTTTAAACAAATTGATATTATTTAATGTGTATTTTGTATATATATATTTATACAAATACACATTCTTTTAATGTTTTTTTGTTTATTTGTTTTGATACTAATTTACATTATTTTTGTGTATTTTGTATACATTTTTTATACGCATTTACTTAATTTTATGTGTATTTTGTATATATATTTTTATAGAAATCTACCTTACTTCAAGTGTATTCGTATATATATTTTGAAACAAATTTACATTGTTTATATGTATTTTGCATATCTTTTTTTGTGTATTCTGTATTTATTTTTGTTATACATAGAATAATGTAAAATCGTATCAAAATAAGTACACAGAATATCAGTAAAATAATTTAAATTTGTATGAAAATAAAGATGCAAAATACACATAAGATAAAGCATATTTTTTTAAAAAATACATATACAAAAAAACACATAGAATAATTAAATTTGTAATAAAATTAATATACAAAATGCACACATACAATAAGGTAAATTTGTATTGAAAAAAAAAACGCAAAATACAAATAAAACAGTGTAAATTTGTTTAAAAATATATATACGAATACACATAAAATAACGTAGATTTCTATAGAAATATATATACAAAATACACATGAAATTATGTAAATACGTATAAAAATATATATATGAAATACATATTAAGTAATGTAAATTCGTGTCTAAATAAACAAAATATCATGAAAAGAATGTGCATTTGTATAAAAATAAATAATATATAATGAATTTGTATGAAATATATATCCAAGATACACATTAAATAATGTAAATATGTATAAAAAAAATATATACAAAAAAAAATAGAATAATGTAAAATCGTATCAAAATTAATAGGGCGAATAATAATAAAATAATATAAATTTGTATGAAAATAAAGATGCAAAATTCCCATCAAATAGCGCATTTCTTATAAAATATATATACCAAAATACACTTAAAATATTTAAATTTGTATTGAAATAAATATACAAAATGCACATACAATAAGGTAAACTTCTATTGAAAGAGATATGCAAAAATACATATAAAACAAAGTAAATTTGTTTCAAAATATATATACGAATACACATAAAATAACGCAGATTTCTATAAAAATGTATATACAAAATACACATAAAATTAGGTAAATACGTATAAAAAAATGTAAACAAAATACACATAAAATAATATAAATTCGAAACAAAATAAATAAACAAAATATCAATTAAAGAATGTGTATTTGTATATATATATAAATGTACAAAATACACATACAAAATAAACATAAAATAAGGTAAATTTGTAATGAAATATGTACAAAATACACATAAAATAATGTAAATTTATATGAAAATATATATACAAATAGACATAAAATACCATGAATTTGTATAAAATTATATATTCAAAATAAATATTAAATAATGTAAATGCGTATAAAAATATATATAAAAAGTACATTTAAAATAATGTTAATTCGTATTAATATAAATCAACAAAATACCAATAAAATAATATAAATTTGAATGAAAATAGATTTACAAAATACTCATAACATAACTAAAATTTGTATTGAAATATATACAAAAATACAAAGAAATAATTTGAGTTTATATGAAAATAGATATTCAAAATACACATAAAACTAGGTAAATTTCTTTTGAAATATATATGCAAAATACCCATAAAATATTGTAAATTTGTGTCAAAATATATAAAAAAATACACATAAAATAACGTAAATTTGTATGGAAATATATACAAAATACACATAGAATAATGTCAAATCGTATCAAAATGGATGAGCAGAATATAAATAAAATAATGTAAATTTGTATGAAAATAAAGATGCAAAATACCCATAAAATAAAGCATATTTTAAAAAAAAATACATATACAAAAATACACATAGAATAATTAAATTTGTATTAAAATTAATATACAAAATGCATATACAATAGGTAAATTTGTATTGAAAAAAAATGCAAAATTCACATAAAAGTGTAAATTTGTTTTAAAATCTATATACGAATACACATAATATAACGTAGATTTCTATAGAAATATATATACAAAATACACATGAAATGATGTAAATATGTATAAAAATATATATACAAAATACACATTAAATAATTTAAATTCTCGTCAAAATAAATAAACAAAATATCAATAAAAGAATCTGTATTTGTATGAAAATAGATATACAAAATACTCATAAAATAACCTAAGTTTGTATAAAACTATATACAAAAATACACAAAAATAATTTAAATTTGTATGAAAATAAATATACAAAATACATGAAATTATTTTGTATATCTATTTTATACAAATGTACGTTATTTTATGTGAATTTGTTTTCATTTCATACAAATTTACATTATTTTATGTGTATTTTGTACATGTATTTAAATACAAATTTAACTAATTATATGTGTATTTTGTATATCTATTTTCATACAAATTGAAATATATTTTTTTGTTTTTTTGTATATATTTTTTTTTAAATTTTCGTAATCTTTTAAAAATATATATTCCAAAATACACATAAAATATTTAAATTTGCATTGAAATAAATATACAAAATGCACATACAATAAGGTAAATTTGTATTGAAAGAGATATGCAAAAATACATATAAAACAATGTAAATTTGTTTCAAAATATATATACGAATACAAATAAAAAACGTAGATTTCTATAAAATATATATACAAAATACATATAAATTAAGTAAATACGTATAAAATGTATACAAAATACATAAAATAATGTAAATTGAATTAAAATAAATAAACAAAATACCAATAAAAGAATGTATTTGGATAAATATAAATATACAAAATACATACAAAATAAACATAAAATAAGGTAGATTTGTAATAAAATATATGTACAAAATACATAAATTAATGTAAATTTATATGAAAATATATATACAAATACACATAAATACCATGAATTTGTATAAAATATATATTCAAAATAAATATTAAATAATGTAAAAGGTATAAAATATATACAAAGTACATATAAAATAATGTAAACTGTATCAATATAAATCAACAAAACACCAATAAAATAATATATATTTGAATGAAAATATATTTGCAAAATACACATAACATAACTAAAATTTGTATTAAAATATATACAAAAATACATAGAAATAATTTGAGTTTGTATGAAAATAGATATTCAAAATACACATAAAACTAGGTAAATTTCTTTTGAAATGTATATATAAAATACTTTAAAATATTGTAAATTTGGGTCAAAATATATAAACAAATGCACATAAAATAACGTAAATTTGTATGAAAATTATATACAAAATACACATAGAATAGTGTCAATTCGTATCAAAATGAATGAGCAGAATATCAATAAAATAATGTAAATTAATATGATAATAAAGATGCAAAATACCCAAAAAATAAAGCATATGTTTATAAAAATACAGTTACAAAAATACACACGAATAATTAAATTTGTATTAAAATTAATATACAAAATGCGTATATAATAAGGTAAATTTGTATTGAAAAAATATGCAACATACTCGTTTACTCATACAAATTTATATTATTTTATTGGTATTTTGTTTATTTATTTTGATACGAATTACATGATTATATGTGTATTTTGGACATATTTTTTTTATACGTATCTACATTATTTAATGTGTATTTTGTTTATATATTTTCATACAAATTTACTTTATTATATGTGTATTTGTATAAATATTTTGATACAAATTTACTTTATTTCATGTATTTTGTATATATATTTCAATTCAAATTTAGCTTATTTTGTGTGTATTTTGTATATATTTTCATACAAATTTCTGTGTATTTTTGAATATAGTTTTATATAAATTTACGTTATTTTATGTGTATTTTGTATATTTATATTTATACAAATACACATTCTTTTATTGGTATTTTGTTTATCTATTTTGATACCAATTTACATTATTTTATGTGTATTTTGTATACATTTTTTTTATACGTATTTACCTCATTTTATGTGTATTTTGTATATATATTTTTATAGAAATCTACGTTATTTTATGTGTATTCGTATATATATTTTGAAACAAATTTACATTGTTTTATATGTATTTTGCATATCTATTTCAATTCAAATTTACCTTATTGTATGTGTTTTTTGTATATTTATTTTAATACAAATATAATTTTTTGATGTGTATTGTATATAGTTTGATACAAATTTAGGTTATTGTATGTGTATTTTGTATATCTATTTTCATACAAATACACATTCTTTTATTGATATTTTGTTTATTTATTTTGACGCGAATTTACATTATTTAATGTGTATTTTGTATATATATTTTTATACGTATTTACATCATTTCATGTGTATTTTGTATAGTTTTAAACAAATTTATATTATTTAATGTGTATTTTGTATATATATATTTATACAAATACACATTCTTTTATTGGTATTTTGTTTATTTATTTTGATACTAATTTACATTATTTTATGTGTATTTTGTTTACATTTTTTATACGTATTTACATAATTTTATGTGTATTTTGTATATATATTTTTAGAGAAATCTACCTTATATCATGTGTATTCGTATATATATTTTGAAACAAATTTACATTGTTTATATGTATAATTAAATTTGTATTAAAATTAATATACAAAATGCGTATATAATAAGGTAAATTTGTATTGAAAAAATATGCAACATACACGTTTACTATTATTATTTACTAAATTATTTTATGTGTATTCGTATATATATTTTGAAACAAATTTACATTGTTCTATATGTATTTTGCATATCTATTTCAATTCAAATTTACCTTTCTGTATGTTTTTATTTTTTTTTATTTTAATACAAATTAAATTTTTTGATGTGTATTGTATATAGTTTTATACAAATTTAGGTTATTTTATGTGTATTTTGTATATCTATTTTCATACAAATACACATTCTTTTATTGATATTTTGTTTATTTATTTTGATGCGAATTTACATTATTTAATGTGTATTTTGTATATATATTTTTAAACGTATTTACATCATTTCATGTGTATTTTGTATAGTTTTAAACAACTTTATATTATTTAATGTGTATTTTGTATATATATATTTATACAAAAACACATTCTTTTATTGGTATTTTGTTTATTTATTTTGATACTGATTTACATTATTTTATGTGCATTTTGTATACATTTTTTATACGTATTTTCTTAAGTTTATGTGTATTTTGTATATATATTTTTATAGAAATCTACCTTATTTCATGTGTATTCGTATATATATTTTGAAACAAATTTACATTGTTTATATGTATAATTAAATTTGTATTAAAATTAATATACAAAATGCGTATATAATAAGGTAAATTTGTATTGAAAAAATATGCAACATACACGTTTACTCATACAAATTAATATAATTTTATTGGTATTTTGTTTATTTATTTTGATACGAATTACATGATTATATGTGTATTTTGTACATATTTTTTTATACGTATTTACATTATTTAATGTGTAGTTTGTTTATATATTTTCATGCAAATTTACGTTATGATGTGTATTTGTATAAATATTTTGATACAAATTTACTTTATTTCATGTATTTTGTATATTTATTTCAATTCAAATTTAGCTTATTTTGTGTGTATTTTGTATATATTTACATACAAATTTAATTAGTTTTATGTAAATTTACGTTATTTTATGTGTATTTTGTATATTTATATTTATTCTCTATACATTTTTTTATACGTATTTACTTCATTTTATGAGTATTTTGTATATATATTTTTATAGAAATCTACGTTATTTTATGTGTATTCGTATATATATTTTGAAACAAATTTACATTGTTTTATATGTATTTTGCATATCTATTTCAATACAAATTTACCTTATTGTATGTGTTTTTTGTATAAATATTTTAATACAAATTTTATTTTTTGATGTGTATTTTGGTATATATATTTTTATAAATAAAAAATATGTTATTTTATGGGTATTTTGCTTTTATTTTCATACAAATTTACATTATTTTATTAATATTCTGTGTATTTATTTTGATACGATCTTACATTATTCTATTTGTTTTTTGTACATATTTTTTTATACAAATTTACGTTATTTTAAGTGTATTTGTTTATGTATTTTCATTCAAATTTACATTATTTTATGTGTATTTTGTGTATGTATTTCAATACAAATTTACCTAATTTTATGTGTATTTTGTATATTTAATTTCATACAAATGTAAAATATTTTTGTGTATTTTTGTATATAGTTTGATACAAATTTAGCTTATTTTATGTGTATTTTGTATATATATTTTCATACAAATACACATTCTTTTATTGATATTTTCTTTATTTATTTTGACGCGAATTTACATTATTTAATGTGTATTTTTTATATATATTTTTATACGTATCTACATCATTTCATGTATATTTATTTCAATGCAAATTTAAATATTTTATGTGTATTTTGGTATATATATTTTTATAAGAAATGCGCTATTTTATGGGAATTTTGCATCTTTATTTTCATACAAATTTACATTATTTTATTAATATTCGGTGTATTTATTTTGATACGATGTTACATTATTCTATTTGTTTTTTGTATATACTTTTTCATACATATTTACATTATTTAATGTGTATCTTGCATATATATTTTATACAAATTTATTATCTATTATCTATTTCCATACAAATACACATTCTTTTCATGCTATTTTGTTGATTTATTTCGACACGAATTTACATTATTTGATATGTATTTTGTATATATATTTTTATACGTATTTACATAATTTCATATGTCTTTTGTATATATATTTCTATAGAAATCTACTTTATTTTATGTGTATTCGTATATATATTTTGAAACAAATTTACATTGTTTTATATGTATTTTTGAATATCTCTTTCAATACAAATTTACCTTACTGTATATGCATTTTGTATATTTATTTCAATACAAATTTAAATATTTTATGTGTATTTTAGTAAATATATTTTTATAAAAAATGCGATAATTTTTGGGAATTTTGCATCTTTATTTTCATACCAATTTACATTATTTTATTGATATTCTGTGTATTTATTTTGATACGATTTTACATTATTCTATTTGTTTTTTGTATATATTTTTTTAATACACATTTACATTATTTAATGTGTATCTTGCAAATATATTTTATACAAATTTGCGTTATTTTAAGTGTATTTGTTTATATATTTTCATTCAAATTTACATTAATTGATGTGTATTTTGTATATGTATTTCAATACAAATTTACCTAATTTTATGTATATTTTGTATATTTCTTTTCAAATAAATTTAAATTATTTTTGTGTATTTTTCTATATAGTTTTATACAAATTTAGGTTATTTTATGTACGGATTTACATTATTTAGTGTGTGTTTTGTATTTATATTTTTATGCAAATTTACTTTATTTTATGTGCAGTTTTTTACATATTTTTATAGAAATTTGCGTTATTTGTATATGTTTTCTCATACAAATTTACATTATTTTATTGCTATTTTGTTTATTTATTTTGATACGAATTACATGATTATATGTGTATTTTGTACATATTTTTTATACCTATTTACATTACTTAATGTGTATTTTGTTTATATATTTTTAAACAAATCTACGTTATTATGTGTATTTGTATAAATATTTTGATACAGATTTACATTATTTCATGTATTTTGTATGTACATTTCAATTCAAATTTAGCTTATTTTAGCTGTATTTTGTATATATATTTTCATACAAATTTAATTACTTCTGTTTATTTTTGTATATAGTTTTATACAAATTTACGATATTTTTTGTGTATTTTGTATATTTATAATTATACAAATACACATTCTTTTACTGGTATTTTGTTTATTTATTTTGATACGATTTTTATGTCTATTTTGTATTCATTTTTTTATACGTATTTACTTCATTTTATGTGTATTTTGTGTACATTTTTATAGAAATCTACGTTATTTTATGTGTATTCGTATATATATTTTGAAACAAATTTACATTGTTTTATATGTATTCTTGAATATCTCTTTCAATACAAATTTACCTTACCATATATACCAAAATAAATTTGTATTAAAATAAATATATAAAAAACACATACAATAAGGTAAATTTGTATTGAAATAGATATGCAAAATACATATAAAACAATGTAAATTTGTTTCAAAATATATATACGAATACACATAAAATAACGTAGATTTCTATAAAAATATATATACAAAATAAACATAAAATGAATTAAATATGTATAAAAAAATGTATACAAAATACACATTAAATAATGTAAATTCGCATGGAAATAAATATACAAAATACCAATAAAAGAATGTGTATTTGTATAAATATAAATATACAAAATACACATAAAATAATGTAAATTTATATAAAACTATATACAAAAATACACAGAAGTATTTTAATTTGTATGAAAATAGATTTACAAAATAAGGTAAATTCGTTTCAAATTCAATAAACAAAATTCAGATAAAAGAACTTATATTTGTGGAAAAAATAAATATTCAAAATACACATAAAATAACGAAAATTTGCATGAAAATATATAAAAAAATAAACAAAAATTATTTCAATTTGTATGAAAATAAATAAAATTAGGTTAATTTGTATTGAAATACATAAACAAAATACACATAAAATAATGTAAATTTGAAAGAAAATATATATACAAATACACATATAATAACGTAAATTTGTATGAAAATATATAAACAAAATACTCATTAAATAATGTAAATACGTATAAAAAAATGTGTACAAAATACACATATAATCATGTAATTCGTATCAAAATAAATAAACAAAATACCAACAAAATAATATAAATTTGTATGAGTAAACGTGTATGTTGCATATTTTTTCAATACAAATTTATCTTATTATATACGCATTTTGTATATTAATTTTAATACAAATTTAATTATTCGATATGTATTTTTGTATCTGTATTTTTATAAACATATGCTTTATTTTTTGGGTATTTTGCATCTTTATTTTCATACAAATTTACATTATTTTATTGATATTCTGCTCATTCATTTTGATGCGAATTGACATTATTCTATGTGTATTTTGTATATATTTTTCATACAAATTTACGTTATTTTATGTGTATTTCTTTATATATTTTGACACATATTTACAATATTTTATGGCTATTTTGTATATACATTTCAAAAGAAATTTACCTAGTTTTATGTGTATTTTGTATATCTATTTTCATACAAACTCAAATTATTTCTATGTATTTTTGTATATATTTTAATACAAATTTTAGTTATGTTATGTGTATTTTGTAAATCTATTTTCATTCAAATATATATTATTTTATTGGTGTTTTGTTGATTTATATTGATACGAATTTACATTATTTTATATGTACTTTGTATATATATTTTATACGCTTTTACATTATTTAATATTTATTTTGAATTTATATTTTAATACAAATTCATGGTATTTTATGTGTATTTGTATATATATTTTCATATAAATTTGCATTATTTTATGTGTATTTTGTACATATATTTTATTACAAATCTACCTTATTTTATGTATATTTTGTATATGTATTTTGAATATTTATATTTATCCAAATACACATTCTTTTATTGGTATTTTGTTTATTTATTTTAAATCGAATTTACATTATTTTATGTGTATTTTGTATACATTTTTTTTATACGTATTTTCTTAATTTTATGTGGATTTTGTATATATATTTTTATAGAAATCTACGTTTTTTTATTTGTATTCGTATATATATTTTGAAACAAATTTACATTGTTTTATATGTATTTTTGCATATCTCTTTCAATACAAATTTACCTTATTGTATGTGCATTTTGTATATTTATTTCAATACAAATTTAAATATTTTATGTGTATTTTGGTATATATATTTTTATAAGGAATGCGCTATTTTATGGGAATTTTGCATCTTTATTTTCATACAAATTTCCATTATTTTATTAATATTCGGTGTATTTATTTTGATACGATTTTACATTATTCTATTTGTTTTTTGTATATACTTTTTTATACATATATACATTATTTAATGTGTATCTTGCATATATATTTTATACAAATTTATTATCTATTATCTATTTTCATACAAATACACACTCTTTTCATGATATTTTGTTTATTTATTTTGACACGAATTTACATTATTTGATATGTATTTTGTATATATATTTTTATACGAATTTACATAATTTCATATGTATTTTGTATATATATTTCTATAGAAATCTACTTTATTTTATGTGTATTCGTATATATATTTTGAAACAAATTTACATTGTTTTATATGTATTTTTGAATATCTCTTTTAATACAAATTTACCTTACTGTATATGCATTTTGTATATTTATTTCAATACAAATTTAAATATTTTATGTGTATTTTGGTATATACATTTTTATAAAAAATGCGCTATTTTATGGGAATTTTGCATCTTTATTTTCATACAAATTTACATTATTTTATTGATATTCTGTGTATTTATTTTGATACGATTTTACAATATTCTATTTGTTTTTTGTTTATATTTTTTTATACACATTTACATTATTTAATGTGTATCTTGCATATATATTTTATACAAATTTACGTTATTTTAAGTGTATTTGCTTATATATTTTCATTGAAATTTACATTAATTTTAATTCGAAATTACATTATTTTATGTGTGTTTTGTATACATTTTTTTTATACGTATTTACTTAATTTTATGTGTATTTTGAATATATATTTTTATAGAAATCTATGTTTTTTTATTTGTATTCGTATATATATTTTGAAACAAATTTACATTGTTTTATATGTATTTTTGCATATCTTTATCAATACAAATTTACCTTATTGTATGTGCATTTTGTATATTTATTTCTATGCAAATTTAAATATTTTATGTGTATTTTGGTATATATATTTTTATAAGAAATGCGCTATTTTATGGGAATTTTGCATCTTTATTTTCATACAAATTTACATTATTTTATTAATATTCGGTGTATTTATTTTGATACGATGCTACATTATTCTATTTGTTTTTTGTATATACTTTTTTATACATATTTACATTATTTAATGTGTATCTTGCATACATATTTTATACAAATTTATTATCTATTACCTATTTTCATACAAATACACATTCTTTTCATGATATTTTGTTTATTTATTTTGACACGAATTTACATTATTTGATATGTATTTTGTATATATATTTTTATACGTATTTACATAATTTCATATGTATTTTGTATATATATTTCTATAGAAATCTTCTTTATTTCATGTGTATTCGTATATATATTTTGAAACAAATTTACATTGTTTTATATGTATTTTTTAATATCTCTTTCAATACAAATTTACCTTATTGTACATGCATTTTGTATATTTATTTCAATACAAATTTAAATATTTTATGTGTATTTTGGTAAATATATTTTTATAAAAAATGCGAAAATTTTTGGGAATTTTGCATCTTTATTTTTATACAAATTTACATTATTTTAGTGATATTCTGTGTATTTATTTTGATACGATTTTACATTATTCTATTTGTTTTTTGTATATATATTTTTTATATTCATTTACATTATTTAATGTGTATCTTGCATATATATTTTATACAAATTTACGTTATTTTAAGTGTATTTGTTTATATATTTTCATTCAAATTTACATTATTTGATGTGTATTTTGTATATGTATTTCAATACAAATTTACCTAATTTTATGTGTATTTTGTATATTTCTTTTCAAACAAATTTAAATTATTTTTGTGTATTTTTGTATATAGTTTTATACAAATTTAGGTTATTTTATGTACGCATTTCCATTATTTAGTGTGTGTTTTGTATATATTTTTTTTTGCAAATTTACTTTATTTTATGTGCATTTTATATATACAAAATACACATAGAATAATGTAAAAACGTATCAAAATAAATACACAGAATATCAATAAAATAATGTAAATTTGTATGAAAATAAAGATGCAAAATACCCATAAAATAAAGCATATTTTTATAAAAATACATATACAAAAATACACATAGATTAATCAAATTTGTATTAAGATTAATATACAAAATGCACATTCAATAAGGTAAATTTGTATTGAAAAAATATGCAAAATACTAAAAAAATAATGTAAATTTGTTTCAAAATATATATACGAATACACATAAAATAACGCAGATTTCTATAGAAATATATATACAAAATACACTTGAAATAATATAAATTCGTTTAAAAATATATATACAAAATACACATTAAATAATGTTAATTCGTGTCAAAATAAATAAACAAAATATCATGAAAAGAAAGTGTATTTGTATGAAAATAGATATACAAAATACACATAAAATATATTAAATTTGTATAAAACTATATACAAAAATACACAAAAATAATTTTAACTTGTATGAAAATAAATATACAAAAAACATATAAAAATAGGTAAATTTGTATTGAGTACATGTACAAAATACATATAAAATAATGTAAATTTGAATGAAAATATATAAACATATAGACTTAAAATAACGTAAATTTGTATCAAATATATATACAAAAAAAAACATTAAATAATGTAAATATGTATAAAAAAATATATACAAAACACAAATAAAATAATGTAAAATCGTATCAAAATAAATACATAAAATATTAATAAAATAATGTAAATTTGTATGAAAATTAAGATGCAAAATACCCATAAAATAACACATTTTTTATAAAAATAAATATACGAAAAAACATAAAATATTTGATTTTGTATTAAAATAAATAGATATACAAAATACACATAAAATAAGCTAAATTTGAATTGAAATATATATACAAAATACATAAAATAATGTAAATTTGTATCAAAATACCTATACAAATACACATATAATAACGTAAATTTGTGTAAAAATATATAAACAAAATACACATTAAATAATGTAAATACGTATAAAAAAATGTAAAAAAATACACAAATAATCATCTAATTCGTATCAAAATAAATAGACAAAATACCAATAAAATAATGTAAATTTCTATGAGAAAACATATACAAAATACACATAAATAACGCAAATATCAATAAAAATATATATAATATAATATATTTTTATACATATTTAAAATATTTAATGTATATTTTGTATATATATTTTATCCAAATTTACGTGATTTTATATGTATTTGTTTATATATTTTCATACAAATTTACATTATTTTATGTGAGTTTTGTATATGAATTTCAATACAAATTTGCCTAACTTTATGTGTATTTTGCATATCTATTTTCAAACAAATTTAAATTATTTGTGTATTTTTGTATATATTTTTATACAAATTTTAGTTATGTTATTTGTTTTTTGTATATGTATTTTCCTACAAATATACATTCTTTTATTGGAATTTTGTGTATTTAATTTTTTACGAGTTTACATTTTTTATGTGTATTTTGTATATATATTTTTCTACGTATTTAAACTATTTTATGTGTATTTTATATATACATTTTCATAAAAATTTACGTTATTTTATTGTGTGTATTCGTATATATTTTGAAACAAATTTTATACAAATTCATGTTATTTTATGTGTATTTGTATATATATTTTCATACAAATTTATATTATTTTATGTATATTCTTACATATATTTTATTACAAATTTACATTATTTTATGTTTATTTTGTATATTTATTTCATTCAATTTTAAATTATTTAATGTGTATATTTGTATTTGTATTTAGGTTATTTTATGCGTGTTTTCTATATATATTTTCATCCAAAATTATATTAATTTATTGTTATTTTCTTAATTTAACTCGATACGAATTTAGATTATTTAATAGGTATTTTGTATACATATTTTTATACTCATTTACATTATCTAATGTGTATTTTGTATATATATTTTTTATGCAAATTAATTTTATGTGCATTTTTGTACATATATTTTTATTTAAATTTGCGTTATTTTATGTGTATTTTGTATGTTTTCTCATACAAATTGACATAATTTAATTAGTTTGTTGTTTATTTATTTTGATACGAATGACATGATTATTTGTGTATTTTGTAAATATTTTTTGTATACGTATTTACATTACTTAATGTGTTTTTTGTTTATATATTTTTATACAAATTTACGTTATTATATGTGTATTTGTTAAAAATATTTTATAACAAATTTACTTTATTTTATGTATTTTGTATATATATTTCAGTTCAAATTTAGCTTATTTTGTGTGTATTTTGTATATCTATTTTCATTCAAATTCAATTACTGCTGTGTATTTTTGTATATAGTTTTATGCAAATTTACGTAATTTTATGTGCATTTTGTATATTTATATTTATACAAATACACATTCTTTTATTGGTATTTTGTTTATTTATATTTATACGAATTTACATTATTTTATGTGTATTTTGTGTACTTTTTCTATTCGTATTTACTTAATTTTATGTGTATTTAGTATATATATTTTTATAGAAATCTACGTTATTATATGTGTATTCGTATATATATTTTGAAACAAATTTACATTGTTTTATATGTATTTTGCATATCTATTTCATTACAAATTTACCTTATTGTATGTGTATTTTGTATATTTATTTTAATACAAATTCAAATATTTTATGTGTATTTTGGTAAATATAATTTTAAAAAAAATGCGTTATTTTATAGGTATTTTGCATCTTAGTTTTCATACAAATTTACATTATTTTATTAATATTCTGTGTATATATTTTGATACGATTTTATATTATACTATTTGTGTTTTGTATATATTTTTTATACATATTTTCATTATTTAATGTGTATTTTTTATATATATTTTATACAAATTTACGTTATTTTAAGTGTATTTCTTTATATAATTTCATTCAAATTTACATTATTTTAAATGTATTTTGTATATGTATTTCAATACAAATTTACCTAATTTTATGTGTATTTTGTATATATATTTTCATACAAACTTAAATTATTTTTGTGTTTTTTTGTATATAGTTTTATACAAATTTAGGTTATTTTATGTGTATTTTCTATATCTAGTTTCAAACAAATACAAATTCTTTTATTGATATTTATTTATTTATTTTGACGCGAGTTTACATTATTTAATGGCTTCCTACAAATGAATAGACCCTTTATTAATATCATTATTATTTTATTGCTATTTTGTTTATCTATTTTGATACGAATTACACGATTATGTGTATTTTGTACATGTTTTTTATACGTGTTTACATTATTTAATGTGTATTTTGTTTATATATTTATAAACAAATTAACGTTATTAAATGTGTATTTGTGTAAATATTTTGATACAAATTTACATTATTTTGTGTATTTTGTATATACATTTCAGTTCAAATTTAGCTTATTTTATTTTTATTTTATATATATATTTTCATACAAATTTAATTAATTCTGTGTATTTTTGTATATAGTTTAATACATATTTACGTTATTTTATGTGTATTTTGTATATTTATATTTATACAAATACACATTCTTTTATTGGTATTTTGTTTATTTATTTTGATACGAATTTACATTATTTTATGTGTATTTTGTATACATTTGTTTATACGTATTTACTTCTTTTTATGTGTATTTTGTATATATTTTTATAGAAATCTACGTTATTTTGTGTGTATTCGTATATATTTTTTGAAACAAATTTACATTGTTTCATATGTATTTTGCATATCTATTTCAATACAAATTTACCTTATTGTATGTGCATTTTGTATATTTATTTTAATACAAATTCAAATATTTTATGTGTGTTTTGGTATATATATTTTTATAAAAAAATGTGTTTCTTTATGGGTATTTTGCATCTTAATTTACATACAAATTTATATTATTTTATTAAGATTCTGTGTATTTATTTTGATACTATTTTACATTATTTTATTTGTGTTTTGTATATATATTTTTTTTATGCATATTTACATAATTTAATGTGTATTTTGTATATTTATTTTATACAAATTTACGTAATTTTAGGTGTATTTTTTATATATTTTCATTCAAATTTAAATATTATTTTATGTGTATTTTGTATATGTATTTCAATACAAATCTACCTAATTTTATGTTTATTTTGTACAAGTATTTAAATACAAATTTATTTAATCATATGAGTAATTTGTATATCTATTTTCATACAAATTTAAATTAATTTTGTGTATTTTTGTATATATTTTTATACAAATATATTTTGTATATTTTTTTCCTACATATATACGTTCTTTCATCGTAGTTTTGTTTATTTATTTTTATACGAATTTACATTATTATAGGTGTATTTGATATATATATATTTTTATACTTATTTATATCATTTTATTTGTGTTTTGAATATATATTTTCATAGAAATTTACTCTATTTTATGGGTATTCGTATATATATTTTGATACAAATTTACATTATTTATGTTTATTTTACATATCTATTTCAATACAAATTTACCTTATTGTATGTGTATTTTGTATATTTATTTTAATACAAATTTAGTTATTTAATGTGTATTTTTGTAAAAATATGCGTTATTATTTGGGTATTTTGCATCTTTATTTTCATACAAATTTACATTATTTTATTGATATTCTGTTTATTTATTTTGATACGATTTTACATTATTCTATGTGTATTTTGTATATATTTTTTTATACACATTTACATTATTTAATGTATGTTTTGTATATATATTTTATATAAATTTACGCTATTTTATGTGTATTTGTTTATATATTTTCATACAAATTTACAATATTTTATGTGTAATTTGTATATGTATTTCAATACAGATTTGCCTAATTTTATATATATTTTGCATATCTATTTTCAAATAAATTTAAATTATTTTTATGTATTTTTTATATATTTTTATACAAATTTTTGTTATTTTATTTGTATTTTGTATTTATATTTTCCTACAAATATACATTCTTTTAGTGGAATTGTGTTCATTTATTTTCATAAGAATTTACATAATTTTATGTGTATTTTGTATATATATTTTTCTATGTATTTACATTATTTTATTTGTATTTCTTATATATATTTTCATAAAAATGTACGTTATTTTATTGTGTGTATTCGTATATGTTTTCATACAAATTTACATTATTTTATGTTTATTTTGCATATGTATTTCAATATAGATTTACCTTATTGTATGTGCTTTTTGTATATTTATTTTAATACAAATTTAATTATTTTATGTGTACTTTGTATACATTTTCTTATACGTATTTACTTCATTTAATGTGTATTTTGTATATATATTTTTATAGTAATCTACGTTATTTTATGTGTATTGGTATATATATTTTGAAGCAAATTTACATTGTTTTATATGTATTTAGCATATCTATTTCAATATAAATCTACCTTATTGTATGTGCATTTTGTATATTTATTGTAATACAAATTTAAATATTTTATTATTTTATATATATATTTTATAAAAGAGTTTTATAAAAATTTAAAATATTTTATGTGTATTTTGTATATCTATTTTCTTACAAATACACATTTTTTATTGATATTTTGTTTATTTATTTTGACGCGAATTCACATTATTTAATGTGTATTGTGTATATATATTTTTATACGTATTTACGTCATTTCATGTGTATTTTGAATATATATTTCTATAGAAATATATGTTATTTTATGTGTATTCGTATATATATTTTGAAACAAATATACATTGTTTTATGTGCATTTTCCATATTTTTTCAATATAAATTTACCTTATTGTACGTGCATTTTGTATATTAATTTTAATACAAATTTAATTATTCTATGTGTATTTTTGTATATGTATTTTCATAAAAAAATGCTTTATTTTATGGGTATTTTGCATCTTTATTTTCATACAAATTTACCTTATTTTATTGATATTTTGTGTATTTATTTTGATACGATTTTTCATTATTCTAAGTATATTTTGTATATATATTTCATACAAATGAGCGTTATTATATGTGAATTTGTTTTCATCTCATACAAATTTACTTTATTTTATGTGTATTTTGTACATGTATTTAAATACAAATTTAACTAATTATATGTGTATTATGTATATCTATTTTCATACAAATTCAAATTAATTTTGTGTATTTTAGTATATATTTTTATTCAAATTTTCGTAATTTTATGTGAATTTTGTATATTTATTTTCCTACAAATATACGTTCTTTTATCGGAATTTTGTTTATTTATTTTGATACGAATTTTCATTATTTTAGGCGTATTTGATATATATTTTTATACTTATTTACATAATTTTATATGTATTTTGAATATATATTTTCATAGAAATTTAATCTATTTTATGTGTATTCATATATATATTTTGATACAAATTTACGTTATTTATGTGTATTTCGCATATCTATTTTAATACAAATTTTCTTTATTGTATGTGCCTTTTGTATATTTATTTTGATACAAATTTATTTATTCTAAGTGTATTTTTGTATATATATTTTTAAACAAATATGCGTTATTATATGGGTATTTTGCATCTTTATTTTTATACAAATTTACATTATTTTATTGATTGTCTGTTTATTTATTTTGATACGATTTTACGTTTTTCTGTGTATTTTGTATATATATTTTTAGACATATTTACATTATTTAATGTATATTTTGTACATATATTTTATGGAAATTTACGTTATCTTATGTGTATTTGTTTATATATTTTCATACAAATTTACTTTATTTTATGTGTATTTTGTATATGTTTTTCAATAAAAATTTCCCTAATTTCATGTGTATTTTGCATATCTATTTTCAAACAAATTTAAATTATTTTTGTGTATTTTTGTATATATTTTTGTACAAATTTTTGTTATTATATATGTATTTTGTATATATATTTTCCTACAAATATACATTCTTTTAGAGGAAGTTTTGTTTATTTATTTTGATACGAATTTACATTATTTTATGTGTATTTTGTATATATATTTTTCTATGCATCTACATTATTTTATGTGTATTTTGTATATATATTTTCATAAAAATTTACGTAATTTTATTGCGTGTATTCGTATATATTTTGATAAGAAAATTCATTATTTTATGTGTTTTTTGCATATCTATTTCAATAAAAATCTACCTTATTGTATGTGTATTTTGTATATTTATTTTAACACAAATTCAATTATTTAATGTGTATTTTTGTATATATATTTTTTTAAATATGAGATATTTTATGGGTATTTTGCATCTTTAATTTTATAAATTTTTACATTACGTACATATCTTTTATACGTATTTACATTATTTAATGTGTATTTTGTTTATATGTTTTTATGCAAATTTACGTTATTATATGTGTATTTGAATATATATTTTGATACATATTTACATTATTTTATGAATTTTCTATATTTATTTCAATTCAAATTAAGCTTATTTTATGTGTCTTTTGTATATCTATTTTCATAGAAATTTAATTATTTTTGTTTATTTTTGTATATAGTTTTATACAATTATACGTTATTTTATATGTATTTTGTATATTTATATTTATACAAGTAAACATTCTTTTATTGGCATTTAGTTTATTTATTTTGATACGAGTTTACATTATTTTATGTGTATTTTGTATACATTTTCTTATACGTATTGACTTCATTTTATGTGTATTTTATATATATATTTTTATAGAAATCTACGTTATTTTATGTGTATTCGTATATATATTTTGAAACAAATTTACATTGTTTTATGTGTATTTTGCATTTCTATTTCAATACAAATTTACGTTATTGTATGTGCATTTTGTATATTTATTGTAATACAAATTTAAAATTTAATGTGTATTTTGGTATATATATTTTCATAAAAAATGCGTTGTGTTATGGGTATTTTGCATCTTTTTTTTCATACAAATTTACATTATTTTATTAATATTCTGTGTATTTATTTTGATACTATTTTACATTATTCTATTTGTGTTTTGTAAATATTTTTTATACATATTTACATTATTTAATGTGTATTTTCTATATATATTTCATACAAATTTACGTTATTTTAAGTGTATTTATTTATATATTTTCATTAAAATTTTCATTATTTTATGTGTATTTTGTATATGTATTTCAATAGAAATTTAACTAGTTTTATGTGTATTTTGTATATATATTTTTATACAAATTTAAATTATTTTTGTGTATTTTTTTAATAGAGTTTTATACAAATTTACAATATTTTCATACAAATACACATTCTTTTATTGATATTTTGTTCATATATTTTGATGCGAATTTACATTATTTAATGTGTATTGTGTATATATATTTTTATACGTATTTACATCATTTCATGTGTATTTTGTATATATATTTCTTTAGAAATATACGTTATTTTATGTGTATTCGTATATATATTTTGAAACAAATATACATTGTTTTATGTGCATTTTGCATATTTTTTCAATACAAATTTACCTTATTGTACGTGCATTTTGTATATTAATTTTAATACAAATTTAGCTATTCTATGTGTATTTTTGTATATGTATTTTTATAAAAATATGCTTTATTTTATGGGTATTTTGCATCTTTATTTTCATACAAAATTACATTATTTTATTGATATTCTGTGTATTTATTTTGATACGATTTTACATTATTCTATGTATATTTTGTATATCTATTTTTTTACCAATGTACGTTATTTTATGTGAATTTGTTTTCATTTCATACAAATTTACATTATTTTATGTGAATTTTGTACATGTATTTAAATACAAATTTAACTAATTATATGTGTATTTTGTATATCTATTTTCATACAAATTGAAATTAGTTTTGTGTATTTTTGTATAAATTTTTATTTAAATTTTCGTAATTTTATGTGTATTTTGATACGAATTTTCATTTTTTTTAGGTGTATTTGATATATATATATATATATATATATATATATATATATATATATATATATATATATATATATATATATATATATATATATATATTTTATACTTATTTACATAATTTTATATGTATTTTGAATATATATTTTCATAGAAATTTACTCTATATGTATAAGTATAGAAAATACACATGAAATAATCTAAATTCGTATCGAAATAAATGAACAAAATACCGATAAAATAATGTAATTTTGAATGAAAATATATATAGAAAATACACATAAAATAACGTAAATACAAATAAATATATACACATAAAATGATTTGAATTTGAATGAAAATAGATATAAAAATAAACTTAAAATAAGGCAAATTTATAATGAAATATATATACAAAATACACATAAAATAATGTAGATTTGTTTCAAAATATATATACGAATACACATAAAATAACGTAGATTTCTATAGAAATATATATACAAAATACACATGAATTGTTGTAAATACGTATAAAAATATATATACAAAATACACATTAAATAATGTAAATTCGTGTCAAAATAAATCATTAAAATATCAATAAAAGAATGTGTATTTGTATGAAAATACATATACAAAATACACATAAAGTAACGTAAATTTGTATAAAACTATATATATAAAAATACACAAAAATAAGTTAAATTTGTATGAAAATAAATATACAAAATACACATAAAATTAGGTAAATTTGTAAAGAAATACATATACAAAATACACATAAAATAATGTAAATTTGAATGAAAATATATAAACAAATACACTTAAATTAATATAAATTTGTATAAAATATATATAAAAAATACTCATTAAATAATGTAAATATGTATAAAAAATATATATACAAAACACAAATAGAATAATGTAAAATCGTATTAAAATAAATACACAGAATGTAAATAAAATAATGTAAATTTGTATGAAAATAAAGATGCAAAATACCCATAAAATAACGGATTTTTTATAAATATACAAAATACACATGAAAGGATGTAAATACGTATAAAAATATATATACAAAATACACATTAAATTATGTAAATTCGCGTCAAAATAAATAAACAAAATGTCAATAAAAGAATGTGTATTTGTATGAAAATAAATACCCAAAATACACATAAGATAACATAAATTTGTATAAAACTATATACAAAAATACACAGAAATAATTTATATTTGTATGAAAATAAATATACAAAATACACATAAAATTAGGTGAATTTGTATTGAAATACATATACAAAATACACATAAAATACTGTAAATTTGAATGAAAATACATAAACAAATAAACTTAAAATAACGTAAATTTGTATAAAAAATATACACAAAACACAAATAGAATAATGTAAAGTCGTATCAAAATAAATACACAGAATATTAATAAAATAATGTAAATTTTTATAAAAATAAAGAAGCAAAATACATATAAATTAACGCTTTTTTTTAAATATATATACAAAATTACACAATTTTTTTTTATTTGTATTAAAATAAATATACGAAATACACATACAATAAGGTAAATCTGTATTGAAATAGATATGCAAAATACATATAAAATTTGTAAATTTGTTTCAAAATATATATACGAATACACATAAAATAACGTAGATTTGTATAAAAAATATATATACAAAATACACGTAAAATGAGGTAAATACGTATAAAAAAATGTATAGTTTATACACATAAAATAATGTAAATTCGTATAAAAATAAATAAACAAAATTCCAATAAAGGAATGTGTATTTGTATAAATATAAATATACAAAATACACATAAAATAACGTAAATACAAATAAATATATACACAAAATGATTTGAATTTGAATGAAAATAGATATAAAAATAAACTTAAAATAAGACAAATTTATAATGAAATATATATACAAAATACACATAAAATAATGTAGATTTTTTCAAAATATATATACGAATACACATAAAATAACGTAGATTTCTATAGAAATATATATACAAAATACACATGAAAAATTGTAAATACGTATAAAAATATATATACAAAATACACATTAAATAATGTAAATTCGTGTCAAAATAAATAATTAAAATATCAATAAAAGAATGTGTATTTGTATGAAAATACATATACAAAATACACATAAAATAACGTAAATTTGTATAAAACTATATATAAATATACACAAAAATAAGTTAAATTTGTATGAAAATAAATATACAAAATACACATAAAATTAGGTAAATTTGTAAAGAAATACATATACAAAGTACACATAAAATAATGTAAATTTGAATGAAAATATATAAACAAATACACTTAAATTAACATAAACTTGTATAAAATATATAAAAAAAATACTCATTAAATAATGAAAATATGTATAAAAAATATATATACAAAACACAAATAGAATAATGTAAAATCGTATTAAAATGAATACACATAATGTAAATAAAATAATGTAAATTTGTATGAAAATAAAGATGCAAAATACCCATAAAATAACGCATTTTTTATAAATATACAAAATACACATGAAAGGATGTAAATACGTATAAAAACATATATACAAAATACACATTAAATAATGTAAATTCGCGTCAAAATAAATAAACAAAATGTCAATAAAAGAATGTGTATTTGTATGAAAATAAAAACCCAAAATACACATAAGATAACATTAATTTGTATAAAACTATATACAAAAATACACAAAAATAATTTAAATTTGTATGAAAATAAATATACAAAATACACATAAAATTAGGTACATTTGTATTGAAATATATATACAAAATACACATAAAATACTGTAAATTTAAATGAAAATACATAAACAAATACACTTAAAATAACGTAAATTTGTATAAAAAAATATACAAAAAACACAAATAGAATAATGTTAAATCGTATCAAAATAAATACACAGAATATTAATAAAATAATGTAAATTTGCATAAAAATAAAGAAGCAAAATACCCATAAAATAACGCATTTTTTTTAAATATATATACAAAAATACACATAATTTTTTTTATTTGTATTAAAATAAATATACAAAATACACATACAATAAGGTAAATCTGTATTGAAATAGATATGCAAAATACATATAAAATTTGTAAATTTGTTTCAAAATATATATACGAATACACATAAAATAACGTAGATTTGTATAAAAATATATATACAAAATACACGTAAAATGAAGTAAATACGTATAAAAAAATGTATACTAAATACACATAAAATAATGTAAATTCGTATCAAAATAAATAAACAAAATACCAATAAAGGAATGTGTATTTGTATAAATATAAATATACAAAATACACGTAACGTGTATTTTGTATACATATTTTTATACTCATTTACATTATCTAATGAGTGTTTTGTATATATTTTTTATGCAAACTAATTTTATGTGCATTTTTGAACATATATTTTTATAGAAACTTAAAACGTTATTTTATGTGTATTTTGTATATGTTTTTTCATGCAAATTTACATTATTTAATTAGTTTTTTGTTTATTTATTTTGATACGAATGACTTGATTATTTGTGTATTTTGTAAATATTTTTTATACGTATTTACATTACTTAATGCGTATTTTGTTTATATATTTTTTTTTACAAATTTACGTTATTATATGTGTATTTGTTAAAAATATTTTGAAACGAATTTACTTTATTTTATGTATTTTGTATATATATTTCAATTCAAATTTAGCTTATTTTGTGTGTATTTTGTATATCTATTTTCATACAAATTTAATTACTTCTGTGTATTTTTGTATATAATTTTATACAAATTTACGTTATTTTATGTGCATTTTGTATATTTATATTTATACAAATACACATTCTCTTTTTGGTTTTTTGCTTATTTATATTTATACGAATTTACATTATTTTATGTATTTTGTATACATTTTTGATTCGTATTTACTTAATTTTATTTTATATATATATATATATATATATATATATATATATATATATATATATATATATATATATATATATATTTATATATATATATATATATATATATTTAGATAGATAGATAGATAGATAGATAGATAGATATATAGATATAGATATAGATATAGATATATATAGATATATATAGATATTTTTTTTAAACAAATTTACATTGTTTTATATGTTTTTTGCATATCTATTTCAATACAAATTTACTTTATTGTATGTGCATTTTGTATATTTATTTTAATACAAATTCAAATATTTTATGTGTATTTTGGTATATATAATTTTATAAAAAATGCGTTATTTTATAGGTATTTTGCACCTTAGTTTTCATACAAATGTACATTATATTATTAATATTCTGTGTATATATTTTGATACGATTTTATATTATACTATTTGTGTTTTGTATATATTTTTTTATACATACTTTCATTATTTAATGTGTATTTTTTATATATATTTTTATACAAATTAACGTTATTTTAAGTGTATTTGTTTATATAATTTCATTCAAATTTACATTATTTTAAGTGTATTTTGTATATGTATTTCAATACAAATTTACCTAATTTTATGTGTATTTTGTATATTTATTTTCATACAAATTTAAATTATTTTTGTGTTTTTTTGTATATACATATAGAGTAAATTTCTATGAAAATATATATTCAAAATACATATAAAACTATGTAAATAAGTATAAAAAAATATATATCAAATACACTTAAAAAAAATCAAAATTCGTATCAAAATAAATAAACAAAATTCCGATAAAAGAACGTATATTTGTATAAAAATAAATATACAAAATACACATAAAATTACGAAAATTTGAATAAAAATATATACAAAAAAACAAAAAAATAAATTTCAATTTGTATGAAAATAGATATACAAAATACACATATAATTAGTTAAATTTGTATTTAAATACATGTACAAAATACACATAAAATAATGTAAATTTGTATGAAATGAAAACATATTCACATAAAATAACATACATTTGTATATCATAGATATACAAAATATACATAGAATAATGTAAAATCATATAAAAAAATACACAGAATATCAATAAAATAATGTAATTTTGTATGAAAATAAAGATTCAAAATACCCATAAAATAAAGCATATTTTTTTAAAAATACATATATAAGAATACACAAAAAATAATTAAATTTGTATTAAAATTAATATACAAAATGCACGTACAATAAGGTAAATTTGTATGGAAAAAATATACAAAATGCACAAAAAACATTGTATATATGTTTCAAAATATATATACGAATACACATAAAATAACGTATATTTCTATAGAAATATATATACAAAATACACATGAAATGACGTAAATACGTATAAAAATATATAAACACAATTCACATTAAATAATGTAGATTCGCATCAAAATATATAAACAAAATATCAATAAAAGAATGTGTATTTGTATGAAAATAGATATACAAAATACACATATAATATTGTAAATTTGTATAAAACTCTATTAAAAAAATACACAAAAATAGTTTAAATTTGTATAAAAATATATATACAAAATACACATAAAACTAGTTACATTTCTATTGAAATACATATACAAAATACACATAAAATAATGTAAATTTTAATGAAAATATATAAACAAATACACTTAAAATAACGTAAATTTGTATGAAATATATATAGAAAATACACATTAAATAATGTAAATATGTATAAAAAAAAAAAAAACACAAATAGAATAATGTAAAATAGTATCAAAATAAATACACAGAATATTAATAAAATAATGTAAATTTGTATGAAAATAAAGATGCAAAATACCCATAAAACAACGCATTTTTTATGAAAATATATATACCAAAATACACATAAAATATTAAAATTTGTATTACAATAAATATACAAAATGCACATACAATAAGGTAAATTTGTATTGAAATAGATATGCAAAATACACATAAAACAATCTAAATTTGTTTCAAAATATATATACGAATACAGATAAAATAACGTAGATTTCTATAAAAATATATATACAAAATAAACATAAAATGTAAATTCGTATCGAGTTAAATTAAGAAAATAACAATAAAATAATGTAATTTTGAATGAAAATATATATAGAAAACACACATAAAATAACCTATATACAAATACAAATATACACATTAAATAATTTAAAATTGAATAAAATAAATATACAAAATAAACATAAAATAAGGTAAATTTGTAATAAAATATATGTAAGAATACACATAAAATAATATAAATTTGTATGAAAATATATATACAAATACACATAAAATGAATTTGTATAAATTTGTTTCAAAATATATACGAATACACACAATAAAATAACGTAAATTTTTATGAAAATGTATATATAAAATACACATAAAATAGTTTAAATACGTAGAAAAATATATATACAAAAAACACAAAATAATGTTAATTCGTAAAAAATTAAATACCCAAAATTCCAATAAAAGAATGTATATTTGTAGGAAAATATATATACAATAAACAAATAAAATAACTAAAATATGTATAAAAATATATTAAAAAATAAGCAAAAATAATTTAAATTTGTTTGAAAATAGATATACAAAATACACATCAAATAATGTAAATTTGTATGAAAATATATAAAAAAATACACATAAATAACTAAATTTGAAAATATAAAAATATATATATAAATATAAATATATAAATATATATATATATATATATATATATATATATATATATATATATATATATATATATATATATATATATATATATATATATATATATATATATATATATATATATATATATATATATATATATATATATATATATATATATATATATATATATATATATATATATATATATATATATATATATATATATATATATATATATATACAAAATATACATTAAATATTTAAATATGTATAAAAATATATTATATTATATATTTTATTGATATTTGCGTTATTTATGTGTATTTTGTATATGTTTTCATAGAAATTTACATTATTTTATTGGTATATTGTCTATTTATTTTGATACGAATTACATGATTATTTGTGTATTTTTACATTTTTTATACGTATTTACATTATTTAATGTGTATTTTGTTTATATATTTTATACAAATTTACGTTATTATATGTGTATTTGTATATATTCTGATACAAATTTACATTATTTTATGTATTTTGTATATATATTTCAATTCAAATTTAGCTTATTTTATGTATTTTGTATATCTATTTATTTTAATACAAAATCAAATATAAATAAAATGTATTTTCGTATATATATTTTTATAAAAAAGCGTTTTTTTATGGGTATTTTGCATCTTAATTTTCATACAAATTTACATTATTTTATTAATATTTTCTGTATTTATTTTAATAAGATTTTACATTATTTTATTTGTGTTTTGTATATATTTTTTTATATTTACATTATTTAATGTGTATTTTCTATATATATTTCATACAAATTTACGTTATTTTAAGTACATTTGTTTATATATTTTCATTCAAATTTACCTTATTTTAAGTGTATTTTGTATATTAATTTTAATACAAATTTAGCTAATCTATGTATTTTTTGTATATATTTTATACAAATATACATTTTATGGGTATTTTGCATCTTTATTTTCATACAAAATTACATTATTTTATTAATATTCTGTGTATATATTTTGATACGATTTTACATTATTCTATGTATTTTGTATATCTATTTTTACCAATGTACGTTATTTTATGTGAATTTGTTTTCATTTCATACAAATTTACATTATTTTATGTGAATTTTGTACATGTATTTAAATACAAATTTAACTAATTATATGTGTATTTTGTATATCGATTTTCATACAAATTGAAATTAGTTTTGTGTATTTTTGTAGAAATGTTTATTTAAATTTTCGGAATTTTATGTGTATTTTGATACGAATTTTCATTTTTTTTAGGTGTCTTTGATATATATATATATATATATATATATATATATATATATATATATATATATATATATATATATATATATATATATATATATATATATATATATATATATTTTATACTTATTTACATAATTTATATGTATTTTGAATATATATTTTCATAGAAATTTACTCTATATGTATAAGTATAGAAAATACACATGAAATAATCTAAATTCGTATCGAAATAAATGAACAAAATACCGATAAAATAATGTAATTTTGAATGAAAATATATATAGAAAATACACATAAAATAACGTAAATACAAATAAATATATACACATAAAATGATTTGAATTTGAATGAAAATAGATATAAAAATAAACTTAAAATAAGGCAAATTTATAATGAAATATATATACAAAATACACATAAAATAATGTAGATTTGTTTCAAAATAGATATACGAATACACATAAAATAACGTAGATTTCTATAGAAATATATATACAAAATACACATGAATTGTTGTAAATACGTATAAAAATATATATACAAAATACACATTAAATAATGTAAATTCGTGTCAAAATAAATCATTAAAATATCAATAAAAGAATGTGTATTTGTATGAAAATACATATACAAAATACACATAAAATAACGTAAATTTGTATAAAACTATATATATAAAAATACACAAAAATAAGTTAAATTTGTATGAAAATAAATATACAAAATACACATAAAATTAGGTAAATTTGTAAAGAAATACATATACAAAATACACATAAAATAATGTAAATTTGAATGAAAATATATAAACAAATACACTTAAATTAACATAAATTTGTATAAAATATATATAAAAAATACTCATTAAATAATGTATATATTTATAAAAATATATATACAAAACACAAATAGAATAATGTAAAATCGTATTAAAATAAATACACAGAATGTAAATAAAATAATGTAAATTTGTATGAAAATAAAGATGCAAAATACCCATAAAATAACGGATTTTTTATAAATATACAAAATACACATGAAAGGATGTAAATACGTATAAAAATATATATACAAAATACACATTAAATTATGTAAATTCGCGTCAAAATAAATAAACAAAATGTCAATAAAAGAATGTGTATTTGTATGAAAATAAATACCCAAAATACACATAAGATAACATAAATTTGTATAAAACTATATACAAAAATACACAGAAATAATTTATATTTGTATGAAAATAAATATACAAAATACACATAAAATTAGGTGAATTTGTATTGAAATACATATACAAAATACACATAAAATACTGTAAATTTGAATGAAAATACATAAACAAATAAACTTAAAATAACGTAAATTTGTATAAAAAATATACACAAAACACAAATAGAATAATGTAAAATCGTATCAAAATAAATACACAGAATATTAATAAAATAATGTAAATTTTTATAAAAATAAAGAAGCAAAATACATATAAAATAACGCTTTTTTTAAAATATATATATAAAAATACACAATTTTTTTTTATTTGTATTAAAATAAATATACGAAATATACATACAATAAGGTAAATCTGTATTGAAATAGATATGCAAAATACATATAAAATTTGTAAATTTGTTTCAAAATATATATACGAATACACATAAAATAACGTAGATTTGTATAAAAATATATATACAAAATACAGTTAAAATGAGGTAAATACGTATAAAAAAATGTATACTAAATACACATAAAATAATGTAAACTCGTATCAAAAAAATAAACAAAATACCAATAAAAGAATGTGTAATTGTATAAATATAAATATACAAAATACACATAAAATAACGTAAACACAAATAAATATATACACAAAATGATTTGAATTTGAATGAAAATAGATATAAAAATAAACTTAAAATAAGGCAAATTTATAATGAAATATATATACAAAATACACATAAAATAATGTAGATTTTTTCAAAATATATATACGAATACACATAAACTAACGTAGATTTCTATAGAAATATATATACAAAATACACATGAAAAGTTGTAAATACGTATAAAAATATATATACAAAATACACATTAAATAATGTAAATTCTTGTCAAAATAAATAATTAAAATATCAATAAAAGAATGTGTATTTGTATGAAAATACATATACAAAATACACAAAAAAAAGTAAATTTGTATAAAACTATATAAATATACACAAAAATAAGTTAAATTTGTATGAAAATAAATATACAAAATACACATAAAATTAGGTAAATTTGTAAAGAAATACATATACAAAGTACACATAAAATAATGTAAATTTGAATGAAAATATATAAACAAATACACTTAAATTAACATAAACTTTTATAAAATATATAAAAAATACTCATTAAATAATGTAAATATGTATAAAAAATATATATACAAAACACAAATAGAATAATGTAAAATCGTATTAAAATGAATACACAGAATGTAAATAAAATAATGTAAATTTGTATGAAAATAAAGATGCAAAATACCCATAAAATAACGCATTTTTTATAAATATACAAAATACACATGAAAGGATGTAAATACGTATAAAAACATATATACAAAATACACATTAAATAATGTAAATTCGCGTCAAAATAAATAAACAAAATGTCAATAAAAGAATGTGTATTTGTATGAAAATAAAAACCCAAAATACACATAAGATAACATTAATTTGTATAAAACTATATACAAAAATACACAAAAATAATTTTAATTTGTATGAAAATAAATATACAAAATACACATAAAATTACGTACATTTGTATTGAAATATATATACAAAATACACATAAAATACTGTAAATTTAAATGAAAATACATAAACAAATACACTTAAAATAACGTAAATTTGTATAAAAAAATATACAAAAAACACAAATAGAAAATTGTTAAATCGTATCAAAATAAATACACAGAATATTAATAAAATAATATAAATTTGTATAAAAATAAAGAAGCAAAATACCCATAAAATAACGCATTTTTTGAAAATATATAAACAACAATACACATAATTTTTTTTTTTTGTATTAAAATAAATATACAAAATACACATACAATAAGGTAAATCTGTATTGAAATAGAGATGCAAAATACATATAAAATTTGTAAATTTGTTTCAAAATATATACGAATACACATAAATAACGTAGATTTGTATAAAAAATATATATACAAAAATACGTAAAATGAAGTAAATACGTATAAAAAAATGTATACTAACACATAAAATAATGTAATTTGTATCAAAATAAATAAACAAAATACCAGTAAAGGAATGTGTATTGTATAAATATAAATATACAAAATACATGCTTAATGCGTATTTTGTTTATATATTTTTTACAAATTTACGTTATTATATGTGTATTTGTTAAAATATTTTGAAACGAATTTACTTTATTTTATGTATTTTGTATATATTTCAATTCAAATTTAGCTTATTTTGTGTGTATTTTGTATATCTATTTTCATACAAATTTACTATGTGTATTTTGTATATAATTTTATACAAATTTACGTTATTTTATGTGCATTTTGTATATTTATATTTATACAAATTTACACATTCTCTTATTGGTATTTTGTTTATTTATATTTATACGAATTTACATTATTTTATGTGTATTTTATATACATTTTTGATTCGTATTTACTTAATTTATTTGTATATATATATATATATATATATATATATATAATATATAATATATATATATATATATATATATATATATATATATATATATATATATATTATATATTATATATATATATCTAGATATATATATATATATATATATATATATATATATATATATATATATATATATATATATATATATATATATATATATATATATATATATATTTATTTTTGTTTTTTTATTTTTTTATATCTATTTCAATACAAATTTTTATTGTATGTGCATTTTGTATATTTATTTTAATACAAATTCAAATATTTTGTGTATTTTGGTATATATAATTTTATAAAAAATGCGTTATTTTATAGGTATTTTGCACCTTAGTTTTCATACAAATGTACATTATTTTATTAATATTCTGTGTATATATTTTGATACGATTTTATATTATACTATTTGTGTTTTGTATATATTTTCTTATACATATTTTCATTATTTAATGTGTATTTTTATATATATTTTACACAAATTAACGTTATTTTAAGTGTATTTGTTTATATAATTTCATTCAAATTTACATTATTTTAAGTGTATTTTGTATATGTATTTCAATACAAATTTACCTAATTTTATGTGTATTTTGTATATTTATTTTCATACAAATTTAAATTATTTTTGTGTTTTTTTGTATACATATAGAGTAAATTTCTATGAAAATATATATTCAAAATACATATAAAATTATGTAAATAAGTATAAAAAAATATATATCAAATACACTTAAAAAAATTAAAATTCGTATCAAAATAAATAAACAAAATTCCGATAAAAGAACGTATATTTGTAGGAAAATAAATATACAAAATACACATAAAATTACCAAAATTTGAATAAAAATATATACAAAAAAACAAAAAAATAAATTTCAATTTGTATGAAAATAGATATACAAAATACACATATAATTAGTTAAATTTGTATTTAAATACATGTACAAAATACACATAAAATAATGTAAATTTGTATGAAATGAAAACAAATTCACATAAAATAACACACATTTGTATAAAATAGATATACAAAATATACATAGAATAATGTAAAATCATATAAAAAAATACACAGAGTATCAATAAAATAATGTAATTTTGTATGAAAATAAAGATGCAAAATACCCATTAAATAAAGCATATTTTTTTAAAAATACATATATAAGAATACACATAAAATAATTAAATTTGTATTAAAATTAATATACAAAATGCACGTACAATAAGGTAAATTTGTATTGAAAAAATATACAAAATGCACATAAAACATTGTATATTTGTTTCAAAATATATATAGGAATACACATAAAATAACGTATAATTCTATAGAAATATATATACAAAATACACATGAAATGACGTAAACACGTATAAAAATATATGTACACAATTCACATTAAATAATGTAGATTCGCATCAAAATATATAAACAAAATATCAATAAAAGATTGTGTATTTGTATGAAAATAGATATACAAAATACACATATAATATTGTAAATTTGTATAAAACTCTATTAAAAAAATACACAAAAATAGTTTAAATTTGTATAAAAATATATATACAAAATACACATAAAACTAGTTACATTTCTATTGAAATACATATACAAAATACACATAAAATAATGTAAATTTTATTGAAAATATATAAACAAATACACTTAAAATAACGTAAATTTGTATGAAATATATATAGAAAATACACATTAAATAATGTAAATATGTATAAAAAAAAGTAAATACAAAACACAAATAGAATAATGTAAAATAGTATCAAAATAAATACACAGAATATTAATAAAATAATGTAAATTTGTATGAAAATAAAGATGCAAAATACCCATAAAACAACACATTTTTTTATGAAAATATATATACCAAAATACACATAAAATATTTAAATTTGTATTACAATAAATATACAAAATGCACATACAATAAGGTAAATTTGTATTGAAATAGATATGCAAAATACACATAAAACAATGTAAATTTGTTTCAAAATATATATACGAATACAGATAAAATAACGTAGATTTCTATAAAAATATATATACAAAATACACATAAAATGTAAATTCGTATCGAGTTAAATTAAAAAAATAACAATAAAATAATGTAATTTTGGATGAAAATATATATAGAAAACACACATAAAATAACCTATATACAAATACAAATATACACATTAAATAATTTAAAATTGAATAAAATAAATATACAAAATCAACATAAAATAAGGTAAATTTGTAATAAAATATATGTAAGAATACACATAAAATAATATAAATTTGTATGAAAATATATATACAAATACACATAAAATAACGCAGATTTCTATAGAAATATATATAGAAAATACACTTGAAATAATGTAAATACGTATAAAAATATATATACAAAATACACATTAAATAATGTTAATTCGTGTCAAAATAAATAAAAAAATATCATGAAAAGAATGTGTATTTGTATGAAAATAGATATACAAAATACACATAAAATAACCTAAATTTGTATAAAACTATATACAAAAATACACAAAAAGAATTTAAACTTTTATGAAAATAAATTTTCAAAAAACATATAAAATTAGGTAAATTTGTATTGAAATACATATACAAAATACACATAAAATAATGTAAATTTGAATGAAAATATATAAACATATAGACTTAAAATAACGTAAATTTGTATCAAATATATATACAAAAAACACATTAAATAATGTAAATATGTATAAAAAAATATATACAAAACACAAATAAAATAATGTAAAATCGTATCAAAATAAATACAGAGAAAATTAATAAAATAATGTAAATTTGTATGAAAATTAAGATGCAAAATACCCATAAAATAATGCATTTTTTATAAAAATATATATACGAAAAAACATAAAATATTTGATTTTGTATTAAAATAAATAGATATACAAAATACACATAAAATAAGCTAAATTTGAATTGAAATATATATACAAAATACATAAAATAATGTACATTTGTATCAAAATTCTTATACAAATACACATATAATAACGTAAATTTGTATAAAAATATATAAACAAAATACACATTATATAATGTAAATACGTATAAAAAAATGTACAAAATACACAAATAATCATGTAATTCGTATCAAAATAAATAGACAAAATACCAATAAATACACATTCTTTTATTTGTATTTTGTTTATTTATTTTGATACGAATTTACATTATTTTATGTGTATTTTGTATACATTTTTTTATACGTATTTACTTCATTTTATGTGTATTTTGTATATATATTTTTATAGAAATCTACGTTATTTTATGGGTATTCGTATATATATTTTGAAACAAATTTACATTGTTTTATATGTATTTTGCATATCTATTTCAATACAAATTTACCTTATTGTATGTGTTTTTTGTATATTTATTTTAATACAAATTAAATTTTTTGATGTGTATTTTGTTATATATATTTTTATAAATAAAAAAATGCGTTATTTTATGGGTATTTTGCTTCTTTATTTTAATACAAATTTACATTATTTTATTAATATTCTGTGTATTTATTTTGATACGATTTTACATTATTCTATTTGTGTTTCGTACATATTTTTTTATACAAATTTACGTTATTTTAAGTGTATTTGTTTATGTATTTTCATTCAAATTTACATTATTTTATGTGTATTTTGTGTCTGTATTTCAATACAAATTTACCTAATTTTATGTGTATTTTGTATATTTATTTTCATACATATTTAAAATATTTTTGTGTATTTTTGTATATAGTTTGATACAAATTTAGTTTGTTTTATGTGTATTTTGTAAATCTATTTTCATACATATACACATTCTTTTATTGATATTTTGTTTATTTATTTTGACGCGAATTTTATGTGAATTTGTTTTCATTTCATACAAATTTACATTATTTTATGTGTATTTTGTACATGTATTTAAAAACAAATTTAACTAATTATATGTGTAATTTGTATATCTATTTTCATACAAATTGAAATTTATTTTTTTTGTTTTTTTTGTGTATATTTTTATTCAAATATTCGTAATCTCATAAAAATATATATACCAAAATACACATAAAATATTTAAATTTGCATTGAAATAAATATACAAAATGCACATACAATAAGGTAAATTTGTATTGAAAGAGATATGCAAAAATACATATAAAACAATGTAAATTTGTTTCAAAATAAATATACGAATACAAATAAAAAAACGTATATTTCTATAAAAATAAATATACAAAATACACATAAAATTAAGTAAATACCGATAAAAAATGTATACAAAATACACATAAAATAATGTAAATTCGAATTAAAATAAATAAACAAAATACCAATAAAAGAATGTGTTTTTGGATAAATATAAATATACAAAATACTCATACAAAATAAACATAAAATAAGGTAGATTTGTAATAAAATATATGTACAAAATACACATAAAATAATGTATATTTGTATAAAAATATATATACAAATACACATAAAATACCATGAATTTGTATAAATATATATATTCAAAATAAATATTAAATAATGTAAAAGCATATAAAAATATATATACAAAGGACATATAAAATAATGTAGATTCGTATCAATATAAATCAACAAAACACCAATAAAATAATATATATTTGAATGAAAATAAATTTACAAAATACATATAACATAACTAAAATTTGTATTAAAATATATACAAAAATACATAGAAATATTTTGAGTTTGTATGAAAATAGATATACAAAATACACATAAAAGTAGGTAAATTTCTTTTGAAATGTATATACAAAATACCCATAAAATATTGTAAATTTGTGTCAAAATATATAAACAAATACACAAAAAATGACGTAAATTTGTATGAAAAATATATACAAAATACACATAGAATAATGTCAATTCGTATCAAAATGATAGAGCAGAATATCAACAAAATAATGTAAATTTGTATGAAAATAAAGATGCAAAATACCCAAAAATAAAGCATATGTTTATAAAAATACGGATACAAAAATACACATCGAATAATTAAATTTGTATTAAAATTAATATACAAAATGCGTATATAATAAGGTAAATTTGTATTAAAAAAAATGCAACATACACGTTTACTCATACAAATTTATATTATTTTATTGGTATTTTGTTTATTTATTTTGATACGAATTATGATTATATGTATTTTGTACATATTTTTTATACGTATTTACATTATTTAATGTGTATTTTGTTTATATATTTTCATACAAATTTACGTTATTATATGTGTATTTGTATAAATATTTTGATACAAATTTACTTTATTTCATGTATTTTGTATATATATTTCAATTAAATTTAGCTTATTTTGTGTGTATTTTGTATATATTTTCATACAAATTTAATTACTTCTGTGTATTTTTGTATATAGTTTTATATAAATTTACGTTATTTTATGTGTATTTTGTATATTTATATTTATACAAATACGCATTCTTTTATTGGTATTTTGTTTATTTATTTTGATACGAATTTACATTATTTTATGTGTTTTTTGTATACATTTTTTTATACGTATTTACTTCATTTTATGTGTATTTTGTATATATATTTTTATAGAAATCTTCGTTATTTTATGTGTATTCGTATATATATTTTGAAACAAATTTACATTGTTTTATATGTATTTTGCATATCTATTTCAATACAAATTTACCTTATTGTATGTGTTTTTTGTGTATTTATTTTAATACAAATTTAATTTTTTGATGTGTATTTTGATATATATATTTTTATAAATAAAAAATGCGTTATTTTATGGGTATTTTGCTTCTTTATTTTCATACAAATTTACATTATTTTATTAATATTCTGTGTATTTATTTTGATACGATTTTACATTATTCTATTTGTGTTTTGTACATATTTTTTTTATATAAATTTACGTTATTTTAAGTGTATATGTTTATGTATTTCCAATCAAATTTACATTATTTTATGTGTATTTTGTGTATGTATTTCAATACAAATTTACCTAATTTTTCGTGTATTTTGTATATTTATTTTCATACAAATTTAAAATATTTTTGTGTATTTTTGTTTGATACAAATCTAGGTTATTTTATGTGTATTTTGTATATCTATTTTCATACAAATACACATTCTTTTATTATTATTTTGTTTATTTTGACGAGAATTTACATTATTTAATGTGTATTTTGTATATATATTTTTATACGTATTTACATCATTTCATGTGTATTTTGTATAGTTTTAAACAAATTTATATTATTTAATGAGTATTTTGTATATATATATTTATACAAATACACATTCTTTTATTGGTATTTTCCTTATTTATTTTGATACTAATTTACATTATTTTATGTGTATTTTGTATACATTTTTTATACGTATTTACTTAATTTTATGTGTATTTTGTATATATATTTTTATAGAAATCTACCTTATTTCATGTGTATTCGTATATATATTTTGAAACAAATTTACATTGTTTTATATGTATTTTACATATCTATTTCAATACAAATTTACCTTATTGTATGTGTTTTTTGTGTATTTATTTTAATACAAATTTAATTTTTTGCTTATTTATTTTGATACTAATTTACATTATTTTATGTGTATTTTGTATACATTTTTTATACGTATTTACTTAATTTTATGTGTATTTTGTATATATATTTTTATAGAAATCTACCTTATTTCATGTGTATTCGTATATATATTTTGAAACAAATTTACATTGTTTTATATGTATTTTGCATATCTATTTCAATACAAATTTACCTTATTGTATGTGTTTTTTGTGTATTTATTTTAATACAAATTTATTTTTTTGATGTGTATTTTGGTATATATATTTTATAAAAAAAATGCGTTATTTTATGGGTATTTTGCTTTTTTTATTTTCAAACAAATTTACATTATTTTATTAATATTCTGTGTTTTTATTTTGATACGATTTTACATTATTCTATTTGTGTTTTGTACATATTTTTTTATACAAATTTACCTTATTTTAAGTGTATTTGTTTATGTATTTTCAATCAAATTTACATTATTTTATGTGTATTTTGTGTATGTATTTCAATACAAATTTACCTAATTTTTCGTGTATTTTGTATATTTATTTTCATACAAATTTAAAATATTTTTGTGTATTTTTGTTTGATACAAATCTAGGTTATTTTATGTGTATTTTGTATATCTATTTTCATACAAATACACATTCTTTTATTATTATTTTGTTTATTTTGACGCGAATTTACATTATTTAATATGTATTTTGTATATATATTTTTATACGTATTGACTTCATTTCATGTGTATTTTGTATAGTTTTAAACAAATTTATATTATTTAATGTGTATTTTGTATATATATATTTATACAAATACACATTCTTTTATTGGTATTTTGCTTATTTATTTTTATACTAATTTACATTATTTTATGTGTATTTTGTATACATTTTTTATACGTATTTACTTAATTTTATGTGTATTTTGTATATATATTTTTATAGAAATCTACCTTATTTCATGTGTATTCGTATATATATTTTGAAGCAAATCTACATTGTTTATATGTATTTTGCATATCTATTTTTGTGTATTTTGTATTTATTTTTGTTATACATAGAATAATGTAAAATCGTATCAAAATAGGTTCACAGAATATCAATAAAATAATTTAAATTTGTATGAAAATAAAGATGCAAAATACCCATAAGATAAAGCATATTTTTTTAAAAATAACTATACAAAAATACACATAAAATAATTAAATTTGTATTAAAATTAATATACAAAATGCACACATACAATAAGGTAAATTTGTATTGAAAAAAAAACGCAAAATACAAATAAAACAGTGTAAATTTGTTTCAAAATATATATACGAATACACATAAAATAACGTAGATTTCTATAGAAATATATATACAAAATACACATGAAATTATGTAAATACGTATATATATATATATATATATATATATATATATATATATATATATATATATATATATATATATATATATATATATATATATATATATATATATATATATATATATATATATATATATATATATATAAATAGCTATATATATATATATATATATATATATATATATAATACATATTAAGTAATGTAAATTCGTGACAAAATAAATAAACAAAATATCATGAAAAGAATGTGTATTTGTATGAAAATAAATAATAGATAATAAATTTGTATGTAATATATATGCAAGATACACATTAAATAATGTAAATATGTATAAAAAAAATATACTATACAAAAACAAATAGAATAATGTAAAATCGTATCAAAATAAATACACCGAATATTAATAAAATAATGTAAATTTGTATGAAAATAAAGATGCAAAATTCCCATCAAATAGCGCATTTCTTATAAAAATATATATACCAAAATACACATAAAATATTTAAATTTGTATTGAAATAAATATACAAAATGCACATACAATAAGGTAAACTTCTGTTGAAAGAGATATGCACAAATACATATAAAAAATTGTAAATTTGTTTCAAAATATATATACGAATACACATAAAATTACGTAGATTTCTATAAAAATATATATACAAAATACACATAAAATTAGGTAAATACGTATAAAAAAATGTAAACAAAATACACATAAAATAATATAAATTCGAAACAAAATAAATAAACAAAATACCAATAAAAGAATATGTATTTGTTCTGTGTATTTTTGTATATAGTTTTATACAAATTTATGATATTTTATGTGTATTTTGAATATTTATATTTATACAAATACACATTCTTTTACTGGTAGTTTGTTTATTTATTTTGATACGATTTTTATGTGTATTTTGTATTCATTTTTTTATACGTATTTACTTCATTTTATGTGTATTTTGTATATATTTTTATAGAAATCAACGTTATTTTATGTGTAATCGTATATATATTTTGAAACAAATTTACATTGTTTTATATGTATTTTGCATATCTATTTCAATACAAATTTACCTTACAGTATGTGCATTTTTTATATTTATTTTAATACAAATTTTAATATTTTATGTGTATTTTGGTATATATATTTTTATAAGATTACGAAAATTTGTATAAAAATATATACAAAAAAACAAAAAAATAAATTTCAATTTGTATGAAAATAGATATACAAAATACACATATAATTAGTTAAATTTGTATTTAAATACATGTACAAAATATACATAAAATAATGTAAATTTGTATGAAATGAAAACAAATTCACATAAAATAACGTAAAATCGAATCAAAATTAATACACAGAATATTAATTAAATAATGTAAATTTTTAATGAAAATAAAGATGCAAAATAACTATAAAATAACGCATTTAAAAAAAAAAAAAATATATATATATATATATATATATATATATATATAGCAAAATACACATAACATATTAAATTTTGTATTAAAATAAATATAAAAAATGCACATACTGTAAGGTAAATTTGTATTGAAATAGATATGCAAAATACATATAAAACAATGTAAATTTGTTTCAAAATATATATACGATTACACATAAAATAACGTTGATTTCTATAAAAATATATACAAAATACACATAAAATGAAGTAAATACGTATAAAAAAATGAATACAAAATGCACATAAAAATCGTATCAAAATAAATAAACAAAATACCCGTAAAAGAATGTGTATTTGTATAAATATATATATATATATATACAAAATACACATAAAATATCGTAAATTTGTATAAAACTATATACAAAAATACCCAGAACAAATACACATTCTTTTATTGGTATTTGTTTATTTATTTTGTTTCGAATTTATATTATTTTATGTGTATTTTGTTTACATTTTCTTATACGTATTTACCTAATTTTATGTGTATTTTGTATATATATTTTTATAGAAATCTACGTTATTTTATGTGTATTCGTATATATATTTTGAAACAAATTTACAATTTCTTATATGTATTTTTGCATATCTCTTTCAAGAGAAGTTTACCTTATTGTATGCGCTATTTGATGGGAGTTTTGCATCTTTATTTTCATACAAATTTACATTATTTTGTTAATATTCGGTGTATTTATTTTGATACGATTTTACCTTTGTTTTCTGTATATATATTTTTTATACATATTTACATTATTTAATGTGTATCTTGCATATATATTACATACAAATTTATTATCTATTATTTATTTTCATACAAATACACATTCTTTTCATGATATTTTGTTTATTTATTTTGTCACGAATTTACATTACTTAATATGTATTATATATATATATTTTTATACATATTTACATAATTTCATATGTATTTTGTATATATATTTCTATAGAAATCTACGTTATTTTATGTGTATTCGTATATATTTTTTGAAACAAATTTACAATGTTTTATTTGTATTTTGCGTTTTTTTTTTTTTCAATACAAATTTACCTTATTGTATGTGTGCATTTTGTATATTAATTTTAATACAAATTTAATTATTCTATGTGTATTTTTGTATATGTATTTAAAAAAAAATATGCTTTATCTTATGGGTATTTTGCATCTTTATTTTCATACAAATTTAAATTATTTTATTGATATTCTGTGTACCTATTTTGATACGATTTTACATTATTCTATGTATAACAAAAATAAATACAGAATACATAAAAATAGACATGCAAAACACATATAAACAATGTAAATTTGTTTCAAAATATATATACGAATACACATGAAATAAGGTAGATTTCTATAAAAATATATATACAAAATACACATAAAATTAAGTAAATAAGTAAAAAAAATTTATATAAAATACACATAAAATATTGTAAATTAGAATCAAAATAAATAAGCAAAATAACAATAAAAGTATATGTATTTGTATAAATATATATATATATATATATATATTTATATATATATATATATATATATATATATATATATATATATATATATATATATATATATATATATATATAAATATATATATACAAAATACACATTAAATAATATCAATTTCTTTAAAACTATACAAAATACACATGGAATGATGTAAATACGTATAAAAATATATATACAAAATACACATTAAATAATGTAAATTCGCGTCAAAATAAATAAACAAAATATCAATAAAAGAATGTGTATTTGTATGAAAATAGATATACAAAATACACATAAAATAACCTAAATTTGTATCAAACTATATACAATACACATCAAAAAATTAAATTTGTATTAAAATAAATATACAAAAAACACATACAATAAGGTAAATTTGTATTGAAATAGATATGCAAAATACATATAAAACAATGTAAATTTGTTTCAAAATATATATATACGAATACACATAAGATAACGTAGATTTCTATAAAAATATATATACAAAATACACATAAAATGAAGTAAATACGTATAAAAAATGTATACAAAATACACATAAAATAATGTAAATTCGTATCAAAATAAATAAACAAAATAACAATAAAAGTATGTGTATTTGTATAAATATAAATATACAAAATACACATAAAATAACGTAAATTTATATAAAACTATATACAAAAATACACAGAAGTAATTAAATTTGTATGAAAATATATACAAAATACACACAAAATAAGCTAAATTTGAATTGAAATATATATACAAAATAAATGAAATAAAGTAAATTTGTATCAAAATATTTATACAAATACACATATAATAACGTAAATTTGTATGAAAATATATAAACAAAATACACATTAAATAATGTAAATACGTATAAAAAAATATGTACAAAATACACATATAATCATGTAATTCGTATCAAAATAAATAAACAAAATAACAATAAAATAATATAAATTTGTATGAGTAAACGTGTATGTTGCAAATTTTTTCAATAGAAATTTACCTTATTATATACGCATTTTGTATATTATTTTTTATACAAATTTAATTATTCGATGTGTATTTTTGTAACTATTTTTATAAACATATGCTTTATTTTTTGGGTATTTTGCATCTTTATTTTCATACAAATTTACATTATTTTATTAATATTCTGCTCATTCATTTTGATACGAATTGACATTATTCTGTGTGTATTTTTTATGTATTTTTCATACAAATTTACGTTATTTTATGTCTATTTGTTTATATATTTTGACACAAATTTACAATATTTTACGGGTATTTTGAGTATACATTTCAAAAGAAATTTACCTAGTTTTATGTGTATTTTATATATCTATTTTCATACAAACTGAAATTATTTCTATGTATTTTTGTATATATTTTAATACAAATTTTAGTTATGTTATGTGTATTTTGTAAATTTATTTTCATTCAAATATATATTATTTTATTGGTGTTTTGTTGATTTATATTGATACGAGTTTACATTATTTTATATGTACTTTGTATATATATTTTTATACGCTTTTACATTATTTAATATTTATTTTGAATATATATTTTTATACAAATTCATGGTATTTTATGTGTATTTGTATATATATTTTCATATAAATTTACATTATTTTATGTGTATTTTATACATATATTTTATTACAAATCTACCTTATTTTATGTTTATTTTGTATGTGTATTTTGTATATTTATATTTATCCAAATACACATTCTTTTATTGGTATTTTGTTTATTTATTTTAATTCGAATTTACATTATTTTATGTGTATTTTGTATACATTTTTTTATACGTATTTACTTAATTTTATGTGTATTTTGTATATATATTTTTATAGAAATCTACGTTTTTTTATTTGTATTCGTATATATATTTTGAAACAAATTTACATTGTTTCATATGTATTTTTGCATATCTCTTTCAATACAAATTTACCTTATTGTATGTGCATTTTGTATATTTATTTCAATGCAAATTTAAATATTTTATGTGTATTTTGGTATATATATTTTTATAAGATTACGAAAATTTGTATAAAAATATATACAAAAAAACAAAAAAATAAATTTCAATTTGTATGAAAATAGATATACAAAATACACATATAATTAGTTAAATTTGTATTTAAATACATGTACAAAATATACATAAAATAATGTAAATTTGTATGAAATGAAAACAAATTCACATAAAATAACGTTAAATCGAATCAAAATTAATACACAGAATATTAATTAAATAATGTAAATTTTTAATGAAAATAAAGATGCAAAATAACTATAAAATAACGCATTTAAAAAAAAAATATATATATAGCAAAATACACATAACATATTAAATTTTGTATTAAAATAAATATAAAAAATGCACATACTGTAAGGTAAATTTGTATTGAAATAGATATGCAAAATACATATAAAACAATGTAAATTTGTTTCAAAATATATATACGATTACACATAAAATAACGTTGATTTCTATAAAAATATATACAAAATACACATAAAATGAAGTAAATACGTATAAAAAAATGAATACAAAATGCACATAAAAATCGTATCAAAATAAATAAACAAAATACCCGTAAAAGAATGTGTATTTGTATAAATATATATATATATATATATATATATACAAAATACACATAAAATATCGTAAATTTGTATAAAACTATATACAAAAATACCCAGAACAAATACACATTCTTTTATTGGTATTTGTTTATTTATTTTGTTTCGAATTTATATTATTTTATGTGTATTTTGTTTACATTTTCTTATACGTATTTACCTAATTTTATGTGTATTTTGTATATATATTTTTATAGAAATCTACGTTATTTTATGTGTATTCGTATATATATTTTGAAACAAATTTACAATTTCTTATATGTATTTTTGCATATCTCTTTCAAGAGAAGTTTACCTTATTGTATGCGCTATTTGATGGGAGTTTTGCATCTTTATTTTCATACAAATTTACATTATTTTGTTAATATTCGGTGTATTTATTTTGATACGATTTTACATTTGTTTTTTGTATATATATTTTTTATACATATTTACATTATTTAATGTGTATCTTGCATATATATTACATACAAATTTATTATCTATTATTTATTTTCATACAAATACACATTCTTTTCATGATATTTTGTTTATTTATTTTGTCACGAATTTACATTACTTAGTATGTATTATATATATATATATATATATATATTTTTTTATACATATTTACATAATTTCATATGTATTTTGTATATATATTTCTATAGAAATCTACGTTATTTTATGTGTATTCGTATATATTTTTTGAAACAAATTTACAATGTTTTATTTGTATTTTGCGTTTTTTTTCAATACAAATTTACCTTATTGTATGTGTGCATTTTGTATATTAATTTTAATACAAATTTAATTATTCTATGTGTATTTTTGTATATGTATTTAAAAAAAAAATGCTTTATCTTATGGGTATTTTGCATCTTTATTTTCATACAAATTTAAATTATTTTATTGATATTCTGTGTACCTATTTTGATACGATTTTACATTATTCTATGTATAACAAAAATAAATACAGAATACATAAAAATAGACATGCAAAATACATATAAACAATGTAAATTTGTTTCAAAATATATATACGAATACACATGAAATAAGGTAGATTTCTATAAAAATATATATACAAAATACACATAAAATTAAGTAAATACGTATAAAAAATGTATATAAAATACACATAAAATAATGTAAATTAGAATCAAAATAAATAAGCAAAATACCAATAAAAGTATATGTATTTGTATATATATATATATATATATATATAGATATATATATATATATATATATATATATATATATATATATATATATATATATATATATATATATATATATATATATATATATATATATATATATACAAAATACACATTAAATAACATAAATTTGTTTAAAACTATACAAAATACACATGAAATGATGTAAATACGTATAAAAATATATATACAAAATACACATTAAATAATGTAAATTCGCGTCAAAATAAATAAACAAAATATCAATAAAAGAATGTGTATTTGTATGAAAATAGATATACAAAATACACATAAAATACCCTAAATTTGTATCAAACTATATACAATACACATCAAAAAATTAAATTTGTATTAAAATAAATATACAAAAAACACATACAATAAGGTAAATTTGTATTGAAATAGATATGCAAAATACATATAAAACAATGTAAATTTGTTTCAAAATATATATATACGAATACACATAAGATAACGTAGATTTCTATAAAAATATATATACAAAATACACATAAAATGAAGTAAATACGTATAAAAAATGTATACAAAATACACATAAAATAATGTAAATTCGTATCAAAATAAATAAACAAAATAACAATAAAAGTATGTGTATTTGTATAAATATAAATATACAAAATACACATAAAATAACGTAAATTTATATAAAACTATATACAAAAATACACAGAAGTAATTAAATTTGTATGAAAATATATACAAAATACACACAAAATAAGCTAAATTTGAATTGAAATATATATACAAAATAAATGAAATAAAGTAAATTTGTATCAAAATATTTATACAAATACACATATAATAACGTAAATTTGTATGAAAATATATAAACAAAATACACATTAAATAATGTAAATACGTATAAAAAAATATGTACAAAATACACATATAATCATGTAATTCGTATCAAAATAAATAAACAAAATAACAATAAAATAATATAAATTTGTATGAGTAAACGTGTATGTTGCAAATTTTTTCAATACAAATTTACCTTATTATATACGCATTTTGTATATTAATTTTAATACAAATTTAATTATTCGATGTGTATTTTTGTAACTATTTTTATAAACATATGCTTTATTTTTTGGGTATTTTGCATCTTTATTTTCATACAAATTTACATTATTTTATTGATATTCTGCTCATTCATTTTGATACGAATTGACATTATTCTGTGTGTATTTTGTATGTATTTTTCATACAAATTTACGTTATTTTATGTCTATTTGTTTATATATTTTGACACAAATTTACAATATTTTACGGGTATTTTGTAAATACATTTCAAAAGAAATTTACCTAGTTTTATGTGTATTTTGTATATCTATTTTCATACAAACTCAAATTATTTCTATGTATTTTTGTATATATTTTAATACAAATTTTAGTTATGTTATGTGTATTTTGTAAATTTATTTTCATTCAAATATATATTATTTTATTGGTGTTTTGTTGATTTATATTGATACGAGTTTACATTATTTTATATGTACTTTGTATATATATTTTTATACGCTTTTACATTATTTAATATTTATTTTGAATATATATTTTTATACAAATTCATGGTATTTTATGTGTATTTGTATATATATTTTCATATAAATTTACATTATTTTATGTGTATTTTATACATATATTTTATTACAAATCTACCTTATTTTATGTTTATTTTGTATGTGTATTTTGTATATTTATATTTATCCAAATACACATTCTTTTATTGGTATTTTGTTTATTTGTTTTAATTCGAATTTACATTATTTTATGTGTATTTTGTATACATTTTTTTATACGTATTTACTTAATTTTATGTGTATTTTGTATATATATTTTTATAGAAATCTACGTTTTTTTTATTTGTATTCGTATATATATTTTGAAACAAATTTACATTGTTTCATATGTATTTTTGCATATCTCTTTCAATACAAATTTACCTTATTGTATGTGCATTTTGTATATTTATTTCAATGCAAATTTAAATATTTTATGTGTATTTTGGTATATATATTTTTATAAGATTACGAAAATTTGTATAAAAATATATACAAAAAAACAAAAAAATAAATTTCAATTTGTATGAAAATAGATATACAAAATACACATATAATTAGATAAATTTGTATTTAAATACATGTACAAAATATACATAAAATAATGTAAATTTGTATGAAATGAAAACAAATTCACATAAAATAACGTAAAATCGAATCAAAATTAATACACAGAATATTAATTAAATAATGTAAATTTTTAATGAAAATAAAGATGCAAAATAACTATAAAATAACGCATTTAAAAAAAATATATATATACCAAAATACACATAACATATTAAATTTTGTATTAAAATAAATATAAAAAATGCACATACTGTAAGGTAAATTTGTATTGAAATAGATATGCAAAATACATATAAAACAATGTAAATTTGTTTTAAAATATATATACGATTACACATAAAATAACGTTGATTTCTATAAAAATATATACAAAATACACATAAAATGAAGTAAATACGTATAAAAAAATGAATACAAAATGCACATAAAAATCGTATCAAAATAAATAAACAAAATACCCGTAAAAGAATGTGTATTTGTATAAATATATATATACAAAATACACATAAAATATCGTAAATTTGTATAAAACTATATACAAAAATACCCAGAACAAATACACATTCTTTTATTGGTATTTGTTTATTTATTTTGTTTCGAATTTATATTATTTTATGTGTATTTTGTTTACATTTTCTTATACGTATTTACCTAATTTTATGTGTATTTTGTATATATATTTTTTATAGAAATCTACGTTATTTTATGTGTATTCGTATATATATTTTGAAACAAATTTACAATTTCTTATATGTATTTTTGCATATCTCTTTCAAGAGAAGTTTACCTTATTGTATGCGCTATTTGATGGGAATTTTGCATCTTTATTTTCATACAAATTTACATTATTTTATTAATATTCGGTGTATTTATTTTGATACGATTTTACATTTGTTTTTTGTATATATATTTTTTATACATATTTACATTATTTAATGTGTATCTTGCATATATATTACATACAAATTTATTATCTATTATTTATTTTCATACAAATACACATTCTTTTCATGATATTTTGTTTATTTATTTTGTCACGAATTTACATTACTTAATATGTATTTTATATATATATTTTTATACGTATTTACATAATTTCATATGTATTTTGTATATATATTTCTATAGAAATCTACGTTATTTTATGTGTATTCGTATATATTTTTTGAAACAAATTTACAATGTTTTATTTGTATTTTGCGTTTTTTTTTTTTCAATACAAATTTACCTTATTGTATGTGTGCATTTTGTATATTAATTTTAATACAAATTTAATTATTCTATGTGTATTTTTGTATATGTATTTAAAAAAAAATATGCTTTATCTTATGGGTATTTTGCATCTTTATTTTCATACAAATTTAAATTATTTTATTGATATTCTGTGTACCTATTTTGATACGATTTTACATTATTCTATGTATAACAAAAATAAATACAGAATACATAAAAATAGACATGCAAAATACATATAAACAATGTAAATTTGTTTCAAAATATATATACGAATACACATGAAATAAGGTAGATTTCTATAAAAATATATATACAAAATACACATAAAATTAAGTAAATACGTATAAAAAATGTATATAAAATACACATAAAATAATGTAAATTAGTATCAAAATAAATAAGCAAAATACCAATAAAAGTATATGTATTTGTATAAATATATATATACAAAATACACATTAAATAACATAAATTTGTTTAAAACTATACAAAATACACATGAAATGATGTAAATACGTATAAAAATATATATACAAAATACACATTAAATAATGTAAATTCGCGTCAAAATAAATAAACAAAATATCAATAAAAGAATATGTATTTGTATGAAAATAGATATACAAAATACACATAAAATAACCTAGATTTGTATCAAACTATATACAAAAATACACAAAAATATTTTAAATTTGAATGAAAATAAATATACAAAATACACATAAAATTAGGTAAATTTGTATTGAAATACATACACAAAATACACATAAAATAATGTAAATTTGAATGAAAATACATAAACAAATACACTTAAAATAACGTAAATTTGTATAAAAAAATATGTTCAAAACACAAATAGAATAATGTAAAATCGTATCAAAATAAATACACAGAATATTAATAAAATAATGTAAATTTGTATGAAAATAAAGAAGCAAAATACCCATAAAATAACTCATTTTTTTATTTATAAAAATATATATACCAAAATACACATCAAAAAATTAAATTTGTATTAAAATAAATATACAAAAAACACATACAATAAGGTAAATTTGTATTGAAATAGATATGCAAAATACATATAAAACAATGTAAATTTGTTTCAAAATATATATACGAATACACATAAAATAACGTTGATTTCTATAAAAATATATACAAAATACACATAAAATGAAGTAAATACGTATAAAAAAATGTATACAAAAAACACATAAAATAATGTAAATTCGTATCAAAATAAATAAACAAAATACCAATAAAAGTATGTGTATTTGTATAAATATAAATATACAAAATACACATAAAATAACGTAAATTTATATAAAACTATATACAAAAATACACAGAAGTAATTAAATTTGTATGAAAATATATACAAAATACACACAAAATAAGCTAAATTTGAATTGAAATATATATACAAAATACATGAAATAAAGTAAATTTGTATCAAAATATTTATACAAATACACATATAATAACGTAAATTTGTTTAAAATATATAAACAAAATACACATTAAATAATTTAAATACGTATCAAAAAAATATGTACAAAATACACATATAATCATGTAATTCGTATCAAAATAAATAAACAAAATAACAATAAAATAATATAAAATTGTATGAGTAAACGTGTATGTTGCATATTTTTTCAATACAAATTTACCTTATTAATACGCATTTTGTATATTAATTTTAATACAAATTTAATTATTCGATGTGTATTTTTGTAACTGTATTTTTATAAACATATGCTTTATTTTTTGGGTATTTTGCATCTTTATTTTCATACAAATTTACATTATTTTATTGATATTCTGCTCATTCATTTTGATACGAATTGACATTATTCTATGTGTATTTTGTATATATTTTTCATACAAATTTACGCTATTTTATGTGTATTGGTTTGTATATTTCGACACAAATTTACAATATTTTACGGGTATTTTGTAAATACATTTCAAAAGAAATTTACCTAATTTTATATGAATTTTGTATATCTATTTTCATACAAACTCAAATTATTTTTATGTATTTTTGTATATTTTAATACAAATTTTAGTTATGTTATGTGTATTTTGTAAATTTTTTTTCATTCAAATATATATTATTTTATTGGTGTTTTGTTTATTTATATGGATACGAGTTTACATTATTTTATATGTACTTTGTATATATATTTTTATACGCTTTTACATTATTTAATATTTATTTTGAATATATATTTTTATACAAATTCATGGTATTTTATGTGTATTTGTATATATATTTTCATATAAATTTACATTATTTTATGTGTATTTTGTACATATATTTTATTACAAATCTACCTTATTTTATGTTTATTTTGTATGTGTATTATGTATATTTATATTTATCCAAATACACATTCTTTTATTGGTATTTTGTTTATTCATTTCAATTCGAATTTACATTATTTTATGTGTATTTTGTATACATTTTTTTATACGTATTTACTTAATTTTATGTGTATTTTGTATATATATTTTTATAGAAATCTACGTTTTTTTATTTGAACTCGTATACATATTTTGAAACAAATTTACATTGTTTTATATGTATTTTTGCATATCTCTTTCAATACAAATTTACCTTATTGTATGTGCATTTTGTATATTTATTTCAATGCAAATTTAAATATTTTGTGTATTTTGGTATATATATTTTTATAAGATTACGAAAATTTGTATAAAAATATATACAAAAAAACAAAAAAATAAATTTCAATTTGTATGAAAATAGATATACAAAATACACATATAATTAGTTAAATTTGTATTTAAATACATGTACAAAATACACATAAAATAATGTAAATTTGTATGAAATGAAAACAAATTCACATAAAATAACGTAAAATTGTATCATAATTAATACACAGAATATTAATTAAATAATGTAAATTTGTATGAAAATAAAGATGCAAAATAGCCATAAAATAACGCATTTTTTTATAAAAATATATATACCAAAATACACATAAAATATTAAAATTTGTATTAAAATAAATATAAAAAATGCACATAATGTAAGGTAAATTTGTATTGAAATAGATATGCAAAATACATATAAAACAATGTAAATTTGTTTCAAAATATATATACGATTACACATAAAATAACGTTGATTTCTATAAAAATATATACAAAATATACATAAAATGAAGTAAATACGTATAAAAAAATGAATACAAAATACACATAAAAATCGTATCAAAATAAATAAACAAACTACCAGTAAAAGAATGTGTATTTGTATAAATATAAATATTCAAAATACACATAAAATATCATAAATTTGTATAAAACTATATACAAAAATACGCAGAACAAATACATATTCTTTTATTGGTATTTTGTTTATTTATTTTGTTTCGAATTTATATTATTTTATGTGTATTTTGTTTACATTTTTTTATACGTATTTACCTAATTTTATGTGTATTTTGTATATATATTTTTATAGAAATCTACGTAATTTTATGTGTATTCGTATATATTTTGAAACAAATTTACAATTTTTTATATGTATTTGTGCATATCTCTTTCAACAGAAGTTTACCTTATTGTATGTGCATTTTGTATATTTATTTCAATACAAATTTAAATATTTTATGTGTATTTTGGTATATATATTTTTATAAGAAATGCGCTATTTGATGGGAATTTTGCATCTTTATTTTCATACAAATTTACATTATTTTAATAATATTCGGTGTATTTATTTTGATACGATTTTACATTATTCTATTTGTTTTTGTATAGTATATTTTTTTATACATATTTACATTATTTAATGTGTATCTTGCATATATATTACATACAAATTTATTATCTATTATTTATTTTCATACAAATACACATCCTTTTCATGATATTTTGTTTATTTATTTTGTCACGAATTTACATTACTTAATATGTATTATATATATATATATATATATATATATATATATATATATATATATATATATATATATATATATATATATATATATATATATATATATATATATATATATATATATATATATATATATATATATATATATATATATATATATATATATATATTTTATACGTATTTACATAATTTCATGTGTATTTTGTATATATATTTCTATAGAAATCTACGTTATTTTATGTGTATTCGTATATATATTTTGAAACAAATTTACACTGTTTTATTTGTATTTTGCGTTTTTTTTTTTAAATACAAATTTACCTTATTGTATGTGTGCATTTTGTATATTAATTTTAATACAAATTTAATTATTTTATGTGTATTTTTGTATATGTATTTTTAAAAAAAATATGCTTTATCTTATGGGTATTTTGCATCTTTATTTTCATACAAATTTAAATTATTTTATTGATATTCTGTGAACCTATTTTGATACGATTTTACATTATTCTATGTATAACAAAAATAAATACAAAATACACAAAAATAGATATGCAAAATACATATAAACAATGTAAATTTGTTTCAAAATATATATACGAATACACATGAAATAAGGTAGATTTCTATAAAAATATATATACAAAATACACATAAAATTAAGTAAATACGTATAAAAAATGTATACAAAATACACATAAAATAATGTAAATTAGTATAAAAATAAATAAGCAAAATACCAATAAAAGAATGTGTATTTGTATAAATATATATATACAAAATACACATTAAATAATATAAATTTGTTTAAAACTATACAAAATACACATGAAATGAAGTCAATACGTATAAAAATATATATACAAAATACATATTAAATAATGTAAATTCGCGTCAAAATAAACAAAATAATAATAAAAGAATGTGTATTTGTATGAAAATAGATATACAAAATACACATAAAATAACCTAGATTTGTATCAAACAAAAATACACAAAAATATTTTAAATTTGTATGAAAATAAATATACAAAATACACGAAAAATTAGGTAAATTTGTATTGAAATACATACACAAAATACACATAAAATAATGTAAATTTGATTGAAAATACATAAACAAATACACTTAAAATAAGGTAAATTTGTATAAAAAAATATGTACAAAACACAAATAGAATAATGTAAAATCGTATCAAAATAAAAACACAGAATATTAATAAAATAATGTAAATTTGTATGAAAATAAAGAAGCAAAATACCCATAAAATAACGCATTTTTTTATTTATAAAAATATATATACCAAAATACACATCAAAAAAATAAATTTGTATTAAAATAAATACACAAAAAACACATACAATAAGGTAAATTTGTATTGAAATAGATATGCAAAATACATATAAAACAATGTAAATTTGTTTCAAAATATATATACGAATACACATGAAATAAGGTAGATTTCTATAAAAATATATATACAAAATACACATAAAATTAAGTAAATACGTATAAAAAATGTATACAAAATACACATAAAATAATGTAAATTAGTATCAAAATAAATAAGCAAAAAATTAAATTTGTATTAAAATAAATACACAAAAAACACATACAATAAGGTAAATTTGTATTGAAATAGATATGCAAAATACATATAAAACAATGTAAATTTGTTTCAAAATATATATACGAATACACATGAAATAAGGTAGATTTCTATAAAAATATATATACAAAATACACATAAAATTAAGTAAATACGTATAAAAAATGTATACAAAATACACATAAAATAATGTAAATTAGTATCAAAATAAATAAGGAAAATACCAATAAAAGAATGTGTATTTGTATAAATATATATACAAAATACTCATTAAATAATATAAATTTGTTTAAAACTATACAAAATACACATGAAATGATGTAAATACGTATAAAAATATATATACAAAATACACATTAAATAATGTAAATTCTCGTCAAAATAAACAAAATAATAATAGAAGAATGTGTATTTGTATGAAAATAGATATACAAAATACACATAAAATAACCTAGATTTGTATCAAACAAAAATACACAAAAATATTTTAAATTTGTATGAAAATAAATATACAAAATACACGAAAAATTAGGTAAATTTGTATTGAAATACATACACAAAATACACATAAAATAATGTAAATTTGATTGAAAATACATAAACATATACACTTAAAATAACGTAAATTTATATAAAAAAAATATGTACAAAACACAAATAGAATAATGTAAAATCGTATCAAAATAAAAACACAGAATATTAATAAAATAATGTAAATTTGTATGAAAATAAAGAAGCAAAATACCCATAAAATAACGCATTTTTTATTTATAAAAATATATATACCAAAATACACATCAAAAAATTAAATTTGTATTAAAATAAATACACAAAAAACACATACAATAAGGTAAATTTGTATTGAAATAGATATGCAAAATACATATAAAACAATGTAAATTTGTTTCAAAATATATATACGAATACACATAAAATAACGAAGATTTCTATAAAAATATATATACAAAATACACATAAAATGAAGTAAATACGTATAAAAAAATGTATACAAAAAACACATAAAATAATGTAAATTCGTGTCAAAATAAATAAACAAAATACCAATAAAAGAATGCGTATTTGTATAAATATAAATATACAAAATACACATAAAATAACGTAAATTTATATAAAACTATATACAAAAATACACAGAAGTAATTAAATTTGTATGAAAATATATACAAAATACACACAAAATAAGCTAAATTTTAATTGAAATATATATACAAAATACATGAAATAAAGTAAATTTGTATCAAAATATTTATACAAATACACATATAATAACGTAAATTTGTATGAAAATATATAAACAAAATACACATTAAATAATGTAAAAACGTATAAAAAAATATGTACAAAATATACATATAATCATGTAATTCGTATCAAAATAAATAAACAAAATACCAATAAAATAATATAAATTTGTATGAGTAAACGTGTATGTTGCATATTTTTTCAATACAAATTTACCTTATTATATACGCATTTTGTATATTAATTTTAATACAAATTTAATTATTCGATGTGTATTTTTGTATCCGTATTTTTATAAACATATGCTTTATTTTTTGGGTATTTTGCATCTTTATTTTCATACAAATTTTCATTATTTTGTTGATATTCTGCTCTATCATTTTGATACGAATTGACATTATTCTATGTGTATTTTGTATATATTTTTCATACAAATTTACGTCATTTTTTGTGTATTTGTTTATATATTTTGACACAAATTTACAATATTTTATGGGTATTTTGTATATACATTTCAAAAGAAATTTACCTACTTTTATGTGTATTTTGTATATCTATTTTCATACAAACTCAAAATATTTCTATGTATTTTTGTATATATTTTAATACAAATTTTAGTTATGTTATGTGTATTTTGTAAATTTATTTTCATTCAAATATATATTATTTTATTGGTGTTTTGTTGATTTATATTGATACGAATCTACATTATTTTATATGTACTTTGTATATATATTTTTATATGCTTTTACATTATTTAATATTTATTTTGAATATATGTATTTATACAAATTCATGGTATTTTATGTGTATTTGTATATATATTTTTATAAAAATATACATTATTTTATGTGTATTTTGTACATATATTTTATTACAAATCTACCTTATTTTATGTTTATTTTGTATGAGTATTTTGTATATTTATATTTATCCAAATACACATTCTTTTATTGGTATTTTGTTTATTTATTTTAATTCGAATTTACATTATTTTATGTGTATTTTGTATACATTTTTTATCGGTATTTACTTAATTTTATGTGTATTTTGTATATTTATTTTTATAGAAATATACGTTTTTTTATTTGTATTCGTATATTTATTTTGAAACAAATTTACATTGTTTTATATGTATTTTTGCATTTCTCTTTCAATACAAATTTACCTTATTGTATGTGCATTTTGTATATTTATTTCAATGCAAATTTAAATATTTTATGTGTATTTTGGTATATATATTTTTATGAGATTTCGAAAATTTGAATAAAAATATATACAAAAAAACAAAAAAAATAAATTTCAATTTGTATGAAAATAGATATACAAATTACACATATAATTAGTTAAATTTGTTTTTAAATACATGTACAAAATACACATAAAATAATGTAAATTTGTATGAAATGAAAACAAATTCACATAAAATTCGCGTCAAAATAAATAAACAAAATATCAATAAAAGAATGTGTATATGTATGAAAATAGATTTACAAAATACACATAAAACAAACTAAATTTGTATCAAACTATATACAAAAATACACAAAAATATTTTAAATATGTATGAAAATAAATATACAAAATACACATAAAATTAGGTAAATTTGTATTGAAATACAGACACAAAATACACATAAAATAATGTAAATTTGAATGAAAATACATAAACAAATACACTTAAAATAACGTAAATTTGTATAAAAAAAATATGTACAAAACACAAATAGAATAATGTAAAATCGTATCAAAATAAATACACAGAATATTAATAAAATAATGTAAATTTGTATTAAAATAAAGAAGCAAAATACCCATAAAATAACGCATTTTTTCTTTATAAAATATATATAACAAAATACACATCAAAAATTAAATTTGTATTAAAATTAATATAAAAACACATACAATAAGGTAAATTTGTATTGAAATAGATATGCAAAATACATATAAAGCAATGTAAATTGGTTTCAAAATATATACGAATACCCATAAAATAACGTAGATTTCTATAATATATATACAAAATACATAAAATGAAGTAAATACGTATAAAATGTATACAAAATACACATAAATAATGTAAATTCGTATCAAATAAATAAACAAAATACAAATAAAAGAATGTGTATTTATTGGTATTTTGTCTATTTATTTTGATACGAATTACATGATTATTTGTGTATTTTGTACATTTTTTTATACGTATTTCCATTATATAATGTGTATTTTGTTTATATATTTTTATACAAATTTACGTTATTATATGTGTATTTGTATAAGAATTTTGATACAAATGTACATTATTTTATGTATTTTGTATATATATTTCAATTCAAATTTAGCTTATTTTATGTGTATTTTGTATATCTATTTATTTTAATACTAAATCAAATATTTTATGTTTTTTCGTATATATATTTTTATAAAATGCATTATTTTATGGGTATTTATCTTAATTTTCATACAAATTTACATTATTTTATTAATTTTCTGTATTTATTTTGATACGATTTTACATTATTTTATTTGTGTTTTGTATATATTTTTTATACATATATTATTTAATGTTTTTTTTGTATATATATTTGATACAAATTTACGTTTTTTTAAGTCTATATGTTTATATATTTTCATTCAAATTTACATTATTTTATGTGTATTTTGTATATGTATTTCAATACAAATTTTCCTAATTTTATATGTTTTTTGAAAATTTATTTTCATAAAAGTTTAAATTCTTTTTGTGTATTTTTGTATATAGTTTTATACAAATTTAGGTTATTTTATGTGTATTTTGTATATCTATTTTCATACAAATACACATTCTTTCATGATATTTTTTATTTATTTTGACACGAATTAACATTATTTAATGTGTATTTTGTATATATATTTTTATACGTATTTACATTATTTCAAGTGTATTTTCTATATATATTTCTATAGAAATCTGCGTTATTTTATGTGTATTTGTATATATTTTAATACAAAATTATATTATTTTATGTGTATACTTACAAATATTTTATTACAAAATTACCTTATTTTATGTTGATTTTGTATATTTATTTTATTCAATTTTAAATTATCTAATGTGTATATTTGTATTTGTATATAGGTTATTTTATGTGTGTTTTCTATATATATTTTCATCCAAAATTACATTATTTTATTGTTATTTTTTTAATTTAACTCGATACGAATTTACATTTTATGTGTATTTTGTATATATATTTTTATAGAAATCTACGTTGTTTTATCTGTATTCGTATATATATTTTGAAACAAATTTACATTGTTTTATGTGTATTTTGCATATCTATTTCAATACAAATTTACCTTATTGTATGTGCATTTTGTATATTTATTGTAATACAAATTTAAATATTTTATGTGTATTTTGGTATATATATTTTCATAAAAAAATGTGTTGTTTTATGGGTATTTTGCATCTTTATTTTCATACAAATTTACATTATTTTATTAATATTCTGTGTATTAATTTTGATACTATTTTACATTATTCTATTTGTGTTTTGTATTTACTTTTTTTTATACATATTTACATTATTTAATGTGTATTTTCTATATATATTTCATACAAATTTACGTTATTTTAAGTGTATTTGTTTATATATTTTCAATAAAATTTACATTATTTTATGTGTATTTTGTATATGTATTTCAATAGAAATGTAACTAGTTTTATGTGTATTTTGTATATATATTTTTATACAAATCTAAACTATTTTTGTGTATTTTTTTAATAGAGTTTTATACAAATTTACAATATTATATGTGTATTTTGTATATCTATTTTCATACAAATACACATTCTTTTATTGATATTTTGTTTATATATTTTGATGCGAATCTACATTATTTAATGTGAATTGTGTACATATATTTTTATACGTGTTTACGTCATTTCATGTGTATTTTGTATATATATTTCTATAGAATTATACGTTATTTTATGTGTATTCCTATATATATTTTGAAACAAATATACAATGTTTTATGTGCATTTTGTATATTTTTTCAATACAAATTTACCTTATTGTACGTGCATTTTGTATATTAATTTTAATACAAATTTAATTATTTTATGTGTATTCTTATATATGTATTTTTAAAAAAATATGCTTTATTTAATGGGTATTTTGCATCTTTATTTTCATACAAAATTACATTATTTTATTGATACTCTGTGTATTTTTTTATATGATTTTACATTATTCTATGTATATTTTGTATATCTATTTTATACAAATGTGTTATTTTATGAATTTGTTTTCATTTCATACAAATTTACATTATTTTATGTGTATTTTGTACATGTATTTAAATACAAATTTAACTAATTATATGTGTATTTTGTATATCTATTTTCATACAAATTGAAATTTATTTTTTTGTTTTTTTGTATATATTTTTATTCAAATTTTCGTAATTTTATGTGTATTTTGTATATTTATTTTCCTACAAATATACGTTCTTTTATCGGAATTTTGTTTATTTATTTTGATACGAATTTTAATTTTTTTAAGTGTATTTGATATATATTTTTTTATACTTATTTACATAATTTTATATGTATTTTGAATATATATTTTCATAGAAATTTACTCTATATGTATATACAAAAAAACACAAAAATAATTTAAATTTGTATGAAAATAAATATACAAAATACACATAAAATTAGGTAAATTTGTATTGAAATACATATACAAAATACACTTAAAATAATGTAAATTTGAATGAAATTATATAAACAAATACACTTAAAATAACGTTAATTTGTATAAAAATATATATAAAAAATACACATTAAATAATGAAAATATGTATAAGAAAAATATATACAAAACACAAATAGTATAATATAAAATCGTATCAAAATATATACACAGAATATTAATAATATAATGTACATTTGTATGAAAACTAAGGTGCAAAATACCTATAAAATAACGCATTTTTTATAAAATTATATATACCAAAATACACAAAATATTTGAATTTGTATTAAAATAAATATACAAAATGCACATACAATAAGGTAAATTTGTATTGAAATAGATATGCAAAAAACATATAAAACAATGTAAATTTGTTTCAAAAAAAAAAAAAAAAATATATATATATATATATATATATATATATATATATATATATATATATATATATATATATATATATATATATATATATATATATATATATATATATATATATATATATATATATATATATATATATATATATATATATATATATATATATATATATATATATATATATATATATATATATATATATATATATATATATAATACAAATAAAATTAAGTAAATACGAATCAAAAATGTATATAAAATACACATAAAATAATGTAAATTCGTATAAATATAAATAAACAAAATACCAATAAGAGAATGTGTATTTGTATAAATATAAATATACAAAATGCACGTAAAATAACGTAAATTTGTATAAAATTATATACAAAAATACACAGAAGTAGTTAAATTTGTATGAAAATAGATATACAAAATACACACAAAATAAGCTAAATTTGAATTGAAATATATATACAAAATACATAAAATAAAGTAAATTCGTTTCAAAATATTTTTAACAAATACACATATAATAACGTAAATTTGTAAAAAAAATATATAAACAAAATACGCATTAAGTAATGTAAATACGTATAAAAAATATTTACAAAATACACAAATAATCAAGTCATTCGTATCAAAATAAATAAACAAAAAACTAATTAAATAATGTAAATTTGCATGAGAAAACATATACAAAATACACATAAAATAACGTTTTAAGTTTCTATAAAAATATATGTTCAAAAATGCACATAAAATTAGTTTGCATAAAAAATATATACAAAACACTCATTAGATAATGTAAATGAGTATAAAAATATGTATACAAAATTCACGTTACGTGTATTTTGTATATTTATATTTATACAAATACACATTCCTTTACTGGTATTTTGTTTATTTATTTTGATACGAATTTACATTATTTTATGTGTATTTAGTATACATTTTTTTTTATACGTATTTACTTCATTTTACGTGTATTTTGTATATATATTTTTATACAAATCTACGTTATTTTATGTGTATTCGTATATATATTTTGAAACAAATTTACAAATTTTATATGTATTTTGCATATCTATTTCAATACAGATTTACCTTATTGTATGTGTATTTTGTATATTTATTTTAATACAAATAAAAAAAATTATGTGTATTTTTGTTTATATATTTTTAAAAAAATGCGTTATTTTATGGGTATTTTGCTTCTTTATTTTTATACAAATTTATATTATTTTATTAATATTCTGTGTATTTATTTTGATACGATTTAACAATTTTCTATTTGTGTTTTTTGTATATTTTTTTATACAAATTTACGTTATTTTAAGTGTATTTGTTTATGTATTTTCATTTAAATTTACAGTATTTTATGTGTATTTTGTATATATATTTCAATACAAATGTACGTAATTTTATGTGTATTTTGTATATTTATTTTCATACAAATTAAAATTATTTTTGTGTATTTTTGTATATAGTTTTATACAAATTAATGTTATCTTATGTGTATTTTGGGTTTTTATTTTCATACAAATACACATTCTTTTATTGACATTTTGTTTATTTATTTTGACGCGAATTTACATTATTTAATGTGTATTTTGTATATATGTTTTTATACGTATTTACATCCTTTCATGTGTATTTTGTATATTTATAAAAAAATGCGTTATTTTATGGGTATTTTGCATCTTTATTTTCATACAAATTTACATTATTTTATTTACATTCTGTGTATTCATTTTAATACGATTTTACATTATTCTATTTGTGTTTTGTATATATATTTTTTATACATATTTACATTATTTAATGAGTATTTTTTATATATATTTTATAAAAGTTTATGTTAATTTAAGTGTATTTGTTTATATATTTTCATTCAAATTTACATTATTTTATGTGTACTTTGTATATGTATTTCTTTACAAATTTACCTAATTTTATGTGTATTTTGTATATTTATTTTCATACAAATTTAACTTATTTTTGTGTATATTTATGTATAGTTTTATACAAATTTACTTTTTTTTGTGTATTTTGTATATGTATTTTCATACAAATACACATTCTTTTATTGATATTTTAATTATTTATTTTGACAAGAATTTACATTATTTAATGTGTATTTTGTATATATATTTTTATACGTATTTACAACTTTTCATGTGTATTTTGTATATATATTTCTATAGAAATCTACGTTATTTTATGTGTATTCGTATATATATTTTGAAAAAATCTACATTATTTTATGTGTATTTTGTATATATATTTCATTATAAATTTGCCTTATTTTAAGTTTATTTTTATATCTATTTTCATTCAAATTCAAATCATTTTGTGTATATATTTATTTGTGTTTACGTTATTTTATGTGTATTTTGTATATTTATATTTATACAAATACACATTCCTTTATTGGTATTTTGTTTATTTATTTTTATACGAATTTACATTATTTTATGTGTATTTAGTATACATTTTTTTATACGTATTTACCTCATTTTACGTGTATTTTGTATATATATTTTTATACAAATCTACGTTATTTTATGTGTATTCGTATATATATTTTGAAACAAATTTACAAATTTTATATGTATTTTGCATATCTATTTCAATACAGATTTACCTTATTGTATGTATATTTCGTATATTTATTTTAATACAAATAAAAAAAAATTGTGTATTTTTGTATATATATTTAAAAAAAAGTTTTATTTTATGGGTATTTTGCTTCTTTATTTTTATAAAAATTTACATTATTTTATTAATATTCTGTGTATTTATTTTGATACGATTTTACATTATTCTATTTGTGTTTTGTGTATATTTTTTATACAAATTTACGTTATTTTAAGTTTATTTGTTTATGTATTTTCATTCAAATTTACAGTATTTTATGTGTATTTTGTATATGTATTTCAATACAAATTTACCTAATTTTATGTGTATTTTGTATATTTATTTTCATACAAATATAAATTATTTCTGTGTATTGTTGTATTTATTTTTATACAAATTTATGTTATATGATGTGTATTTTGGGTATTTATTTTCCTACAAATACACATTCTTTTATTGACATTTTGTTTATTTATTTTGACTCGAATTTACATAATTTAATGTATTTTGTATATATATTTTTATACGTATTTACATCCTTTCATGTGTATTTTGTATATTTATAAAAAAATGCGTTATTTTATGGGTATTTTGCATCTTTATTTTCATACAAATTTACATTATTTTATTTACATTCTGTGTATTTATTTTAATACGATTTTACATTATTCTATTTGTGTTTTGTATATATATTTTTATACATATATACATTATTTAATGAGTATTTTTTATATATATTTTATACAAATTTATGTTAATTTAAGTGTATTTGTTTATATATTTTCATTCAAATTTACATTATTTTATGTGTATTTTGTATATGTAGTTCTTTACAAATTTACCTAATTTTATGTGTATTTTGTATATTTATTTTCATACAAATTTAACTTATTTTTTGTGTATTTTTATATATATAGTTTTATACAAATTTACGTTATTTTATGTGTATTTTGTATATGTATTTTCATACAAATACACATTCTTTTATTGATATTTTAATGATTTATTTTGACACGAATTTACATTATTTAATGTGTATTTTGTATATATATTTTTATACGTATTTACAACAATTCATGTGTATTTTGTAAATATATTTCTATAGAAATCTACGTTATTTTATGTGTATTCGTATATATATTTTGAAACAAATCTACATTATTTTATGTGTATTTTGTATATATATTTCATTATAAATTTGCCTTATTTTAAGTTTATTTTTATATCTATTTTCATTCAAATCATTTTATGTGTATATATTTATTTGTATTTACGTTATTTTATGTGTATTTTCTAAATATATATTCATTCAAAATTACATTATTTTATCGGTATTTTGTTCATTTATTTCGATACGAATTTAGATTATTTCATGTGTATTTTCTATACTTATACATATAGAGTAAATTTCTATGAAAATATATATTCAAAATACATATAAAATTATGTAAATAAGTATAAAAATATATATATCATATACACGTAAAAAAAATGAAAATTCGTATCAAAATAAATAAATAAAATTTTGATAAAAGAACGTATATTTGTCAAAAATACACAAAACTAATTTCAATTTGTATGAAAATAGATATACAAAATACACATATAATTAGTTAAATTTGTATTTAAATACATGTACAAAATTCACATAAAATAATGTAAATTTGTATGAAATGAAAACAAATTCACATAAAATAACGTACATTGGTAAAAAATAGATATACAAAATATACATAGAATAATGTAAAATCGTATCAAAATAAATACACAGAATATCAATAAAATAATGTAATTTTGTATGAAAATAAAGATGCAAAATACCCATAAAATAAAGCATATTTTTATAAAAATACATATACAAAAATACACATGGAATAGCTAAATTTGTATTAAAATTAATATACAAAATGCACGTACAATAAGGTAAATTTGTATTGAAAAAATATGCAAAATGCACATAAAACAATGTATATTTGTTTCAAAATATATATACGAATACACATAAAATAACGTATATTTCTAAAGAAATATATATACAAAATACACATGAAATGATGTAAATACGTATAAAAATATATATACACAATACACATTAAATAATGTAAATTCGCATCAAAATATATGAACAAAATATCAATAAAAGAATGTGTATTTGTATGAAAATATTGTAAATTTGTATAAAACTCTATTAAAAAAATACACAAAAATAATTTTAATTTGTATAAAAATATATATATACAAAATACACATAAAACTAGTTAAATTTCTATTGAAATACATATACAAAATACACATAAAATAATGTAATTTTTAATGAAAATATATAAATAAAAACACTTAAAATAACGTAAATTTGTATGAAATATATATAGAAAATACACATTAAATAATGTAAATATGTATAAAAAATATATATACAAAACACAAATAGAATAATGTAAAATAGTATCAAAATAAATACACAGAATATTAATAAAATAATGTAAATATGTATGAAAAAAAAGATGCAAAATACCCATAACACAACGCATTTTTTATGAAAATATATATACCAAAATACACATAAAATTTTAAATTTGTATTACAATAAATATACAAAATGCACATACAATAAGGTAAATTTGTATTGAAATAGAAATGCAAAATACACATAAAACAATGTAAATTTGTTTCAAAATATATATACGAATACACATAAAATAACGTAGATTTCTATAAAAATATATATATTAAATACACATAAAATGAAGTCAACACGTATAAGAAAATGTATACAAAATACACATAAAATAATGTAAACTCGTATCAAAATAAATAAACTAAATGCCAATAAAAGAATGTTTACTTGTATAAATTTAAATATACAAAATACATATAAAATAACGTAAAATTGTATAAAACTATATACAAAAATAACCAAAAATAATTAAATTTCTATGAAAATAGATATACAAAAGACACATAAAATAAGCTTAATTTGAATTGAAATAAATATAGAAAATTCATAAAATAATGTAAATTTGTATCAAAATATATATTCAAATACACATATAATAACGTAAATTTGTATAAAAACATATAAACAAAATACACATTAAATAATGTAAATACGTATAAAAGATATGTACGTAATGTAAAAATTTATAAAATTAAAGATGCAAAATACCCATAAAATATCTCATATTTAAAAAAAAATATATACAAAAATACACATTAAATAATTGAATTTGTGTTAAAATAAATATACAAAATACACATACAATAAGGTAGATTTTTATTGAAATAGATATGCAAAAAACACATAAAATAATGAATTTTTTTATCAAAATATATACGAATACACACAATAAAATTACGTAAATTTTTATGAAAATATATATACAAAATACACATAAAATAATGTAAATACATAGAAAAATATATATACAAAATACACATAAAATAATGTAAATTCGTATCAAAATAAATAAACAAAATTTCCTCTAAAAGAATGTATATTTGTAGGAAAATATATATACAAAATACAAATAAAATAACAAAAATTTGTATAAAAATATATACAAAAATACACAAAAATAATTTAAATTTGTTTGAAAATAGATATGCAAAATACACATGAAATTAGGCAAATTTTTATTGAAATACATATACAAAATACACATAAAATAATGTAAATTTGTATGAAAATATATAAACAAATACACATAAGATAACGTAAATTTCCATAAAATATATGTACAAAATATACATTAAATAATGTAAATATGTCTAAAAATATATATACAAAATACACAGAAAAACGTAAAATCGTATCAAAATAAATAAACAGACAATCAATAAAATAATGTAAATTTGTATAAAAATAAAGATGCAAAATACCCATATAATAACGCATATATGTTTAAAAATATTTATACAAAAATACACATAGAATAAATAAATTTCTATCAAAATAAATATACAAAAGGCACATACAATAAAGAAAATTTGTATTGAAATAGATATGCGAAATACACATAAATAACGTAAATTTCTATGAAGATATATATTCAAAATACATGTAAAATTATGTAAATAAGTATATAAATATATATCAAATACACCTAAAATAATGAAAATTCGTATCAAAATAAATAAACAAAATTCCGATAAAAGAACGTATATTTGTAGGAATATAAATATACAAAATTCACATAAAATTACGAAAATTTGAATAAAAATATATACTAAAATACACAAAATTAATTTCAATTTGTATGAAAATAGATATACATAATACACATATAAATAGCTAGATTTGTATTTAAATACATGTACAAAATACACATAAAATAAAGTAAATTTGTATGAGATGAAAACAAATTCACATAAAATAACGTTCATTTGTATGAAATATATATACAAAATATACATAGAATAATGAAAAATCGTATCAAAATAAATACACAAAATATCAATAAAATAAGGTAAATTTGTATGAAAATAAAGATGCAAAATACCCATAAAATAAAGCATTTTTTTATGAAAATACATATACAAAAATACACATAGAATAATTAAATTTGTATTAAAATTAATATACAAAATGCACGTACAATAAGGTAAATTTATATTGAAAAAATATGCAAAATGCACATAAAACAATGTATATTTGTTTCAAAATATATATACGAATACACATAAAATAACATATATTTCTATAGAAATATATATTCAAAATACACATGAAATGACGTAAATACGTATAAAAATATATATACACAATACACATTAAATAATGTGAATTCGCGTCAAAATAAATAAACAAAATATCAATAAAAAATGTGAATTTGTAAGAAAATAGATATACAAAATACACATAAAGTATTTTAAATTTTTATAAAACTCTTTTTATAAAAATATATATACCAAAATAATAAAATATTTAAATTTGTATTACCATAAATATACAAAATGCACATACAATAAGGTAGATTTATATTGAAATAGATATGCTAAATACATATAAAACAATGTAAATTTGCTTCAAAATATATATACCAATACACATAAAATAACGTAGATTACTATAAATATATAAATACAAAATATACATTAAATGAAGTAAATACGTATAAGAAAATGTATACAAAGTACACATAAAATAATTAAATTTGTATTAAAATAAATATACAAAATACACATACAATAAGGTAAATCTATATTGAAATAGATATGCAAAATAAACATAAAATAATGTAAATTTGTATGAAAACATATACGAATACACACAATAAAATAACGTAAATTTTTATGAAAATATATATAAGAAATACAAATAAAATAATGTAAATACATAGAAAAATATATATACAAAATACACATAAAATTATGTAAATTCTTATGAAAATAAATGAACAAAATTCCACTAAAAGAATGTATATTTGTAGGAAAATATAAATACAAAATACAAATAAAATAACTAAAATTTGTATAAAAATATATAAAAAATACATAAAAATAATTTAAATTTATTTGAAAATAGATATGCAAAATACATATAAAATTAGGCAAATCTGTATTGAAATACATATACAAATTACACATAAAATATTGTAAATTTGTATGAAAATATATAAACAAATACACATAAAATAGCGTAAATTTATAAAAAATATATATACAAAATATACATTAAATAATGTAAATGTGTTTAAAAATATATATACAAAATACACATAGAATAATGTAAAATCGTATCAAAATAAATAAACAGAATATCAATAAAATAATGTAAATTTGTATGAAAATAAAGATGCAAAATACCCAAATAATAACGCATATTTTTACAAAAATACACATTAAATAACTAAATTTGTATTAAAATAAATATACAAAATACACATACAATAAGGTAAATTTGTATTGAAATAGATATGCAAAATAAACATAAATAATGTAAATTTGTATCAAAATATATATACGAATACTCATAAAATAGAGTAAAATTCTATGAAAATATATATTCAAAACACAAATAAAATGATATAAATAAGTATAAAAATATATATATCAAATACACCTAAAATAATGTAAATTCGTATAAAAATAAATAAACAAAACTACGATGAAAGAACGCATATATGTAGGAAAAAAAATATACAAAATATATTTGTATAAAAATATATACAAAAATACACAAAATTAATTTCAATTTGTATGAAAATAGATATACAAAATACTCATATGATTAAATAAATTTGTATTTAAATACATGTACAAAATAAACATAAAATTAGGTAGATTTGTATTGAAATACATATACAAAATACACATAAAATAATATTTAGATTTGAATGAAAATATATAAAAAATACACCTAAAATTACGTAAATTTGTATAAAATAAATATAAAAAATACACTTTAAATTATGTAAATATGTATAAAAAAATATATATACAAAACACAAATAAAATAATGTAAAACAGTATCAAAATAAATACACAGAATCTTAATAAAATAATATAAATTTGTATGTAAATTAAGATGCAAAAGAAACACATTTTTTTTATAAAAATATATATACCAAAATACACATAAAATATTTGAATTTGTATTAAAATAAATATACAAAATGCACATACAATAAGGTAAATTTGTATTGAAATAGATATGCAAAATACATATGAAACAATGTAAATTTGTTTCAAAAAATATATACGAATACACACAAAATAACGTAGATTTCTATAAAAATATATACAAAATACACATAAAAAGAAGTAAATACGTATAAACAAATGTATACAAAATACACATAAAATAATGTAAATTCGTATCAAAATAAATAAACAAAATACCAATAAAAGAATGTGTATTTGTATAAATATAAATATACAAAATACACATAAAATAACGTAAATATGTATTAAACTATATACAAAAATACACAGAATTAATTAAATTTGTATGAAAATATATATACAAAATAAAAATAAAATCAGCTAAATTTGAATTGAAATGTAATACAAAATACATAAAATAATGTAAATTTGTATCAAAATATTTACACAAATACACATTTAATAACGTTAATTTGTTTATAAATATATAAACAAAATACACATTAAATAATGTAAACACGTATAAAAAACATGTACAAAATACACATAATCGTGTAATTCGTATCAAAATAGATAAACAAAATAGCAATAAAATAATAATGATAATAATAAAGGGTCTATTCATTTGTAGGAAGCCATTAAATAATGTAAACTCGGGTCAAAATAAATAAATAAATATCAATAAAAGAATGTGTATTTGTTTGAAACTAGATATAGAAAATACACATAAAATAACCTAAATTTGTATAAAACTATATACAAAAAAACACAGAAATAATTTAAATTTGTATGAAAACATATATACAAAATACACATAAAATTAGGTAAATTTGTATTGAAATACATATACAAAATACATTTAAAATAATGTAAATTTGAATGAAATTATATAAAGAAATACACTTAAAATAACGTAAATTTGTATAAAATATATATAAAAAATACACATTAAATAATGAAAATATGTATAAAAAATATATACAAAACACAAATAGTATAGTATAAAATCCTATCAAAATATATACACAGAATATTAATAAAATAATGTAAATTTGTATGAAAACTAAGATGCAAAATACCTATAAAATAACGCATTTTTTTAAAAATTATATTTACCAAAATACACATAAAATATTTGAATTTGTATTAAAATAAATATACAAAATGCACATACAATAAGGTAAATTTGTATTGAAATAGATATGCAAAATACATATAAAACAATGTAAATTTGTTTCAAAATATATATACGAATACACATATAATAACGTAGATTTCTATAAAACTATATATACTAAATACACATAAAATTAAGGAAATACGAATAGAAAAAGTACACAAAATACACATAAAATAATGTAAATTCATATAAATATAAATAAACAAAATACCAATAAAAGAATGTGTATTTGTATAAATATAAATATACAAAATGCACATAAAGTTACGTAAATTTGTATAAAACTATATACAAAAATACACAGCAGTAATTAAATTTGAATGAAAATAGATATACAAAATACACACAAAATAAGCTAAATTTGAACTGAAATATATATACAAAATACATAAAATAAAGTAAATTTGTATCAAAATATTTATACAAATACACATATAATAACGTAAATTTGTATAAAAATATATAAACAAAATACACATTAAGTAATGTAAATACGTATACAAAAAATATGTACAAAATACACAAATAATCATGTCATTCGTATCAAAATAAATAAACAACAAACTAATTAAATAATGTCAATTTGTATGAGAAAACATACAAAATACACATAAAATAACGCAAATTTCTATAAAAATATATGTACAAAAATGCACATAAAATTAATTTGCAAAAAAATATATATACAAAATACACATTAGATAATGTAAATGAGTATAAAAATATGTATACAAAATACCTATAAAATAATCTAAATTCGTATCGAAAAACAAATAGAATAATCTAAAATCGTATCAAAATAAATACACAGAATATCAATAAAATAATGTAAATTGGTATGAAAATAAAGATGCTAAATTCCCAAAAATTATCGCATTTTTTATAGAAATATATTTACTAAAATACACATAAAATATTTAAATTTGTATTGAAATAAATATACAAAATGCATATACAGTAAGGTAAATTTGTATTGAAAGAGTTATTCAAAAATACATATAAAACAATGTAAATTTGTTTCAAAATATATATACGAATACACATAAAATAAAGTAGATTTCTATAGAAATATATTTACAAAATACATATGAAATTATGTAAATACGTATAAAAATATATATACAAAATACATATCAAATAATGTAAATTCGTGTCGAAATAAATCAACAAAATATCATGAAAAGAATGTGTATTTGTATGGAAATAGATAATAGATAATAAATTTGTATAAAATATATATGCAAGATACACATTAAATAATGTAAATATGTATGAAAAAGTATATACAAAAAACAAAGAGAATAATGTAACATCGTATCAAAATAAATACACCGAATATTAATAAAATAATGTAAATTTGTATGAAAATAAAGATGCAAAATTCCCATAAAATAGCGCATTTCTTATAAAAATATATATACCAAAATACACATAAAATATTTAAATTTGCATTGAAATAAATATACATGAAATGATGTAGATACGTATAAAAATATATATAAAAAATACACATTAAATAATGTAAATTCGCGTCAAAATAAATAAACAAAATATCAATAAAAGAATGTGTATTTGTATGAAAATATATATACAAAATACACATAAAATAACCTAAATTTGTATCAAACTATATACAAAAATACACAAAAATATTTTACATTTGTATGAAATTAAATATACAAAATACACATAAAATTACGTAAATTTGTATTGAAATACATACACAAAATACACATCAAATAATGTAAATTTGAATGAAAATACATAAACAAATACACTTAAAATAACGTAAATTTGTATAAAAAAATATGTACAAAAAACAAATAGAATAATGTAAAATCGTATCAAAATAAATACACAGAATATTAATAAAATAATGTAAATTTGTATGAAAATAAAGAAGCAAAATACCCATAAAATAACGCATTTTTTTTATTTATAAAAATATATATACCAAAATACACATCAAAAAATAAAATTTGTATTAAAATATTTATACAAAAAACACATACAATAAGGTAAATTTGTATTGAAATAGATATGCAAAATACATATAAAACAATGTAAATTTGTTTCAAAATATATATACGAATACACATAAAATAACGTAGAATTCTATAAAAATATATATACAAAATACTCATAAAATGAAGTAAATACGTATAAAAAAATGTATAGAGAATAAATATAAATATACAAAATACACATAAAATAACGTAAATTTATATAAAACTAATTAAATTTGTATGTAAATATATACAAAATACACACAAAATAAGCTAAATTTGAATTGAAATAAATATACAAAATACATGAAATAAAGTAAATTTTTATCAAAATATTTATACAAATACACATATAATAACGTAAATTTGCATGAAAATATATAAACAAAATACACATTAAATAATGTAAATACATATAAAAAAAATATGTACAAAATACACATATAATCATGTAATTCGCATCAAAATAAATAAACAAAATACCAATAAAATAATATAAATTTGTATGAGTAAACGTGTATGTTGCATATTTTTTCAATACAAATTTACCTTATTATATACGCATTTTGTATATTAATTTTAATACAAATTTAATTATTCGTGTGTATTTTTGTAACTGTATTTTTATAAACATATGCTTTATTTTTTGGGTATTTTGCATCTTTATTATCATATTAATTTACATTATTTTATTGATATTCTGCTCATTCATTTTGATACAAATTGACACTATTCTATGTGCATTTTGTATATAATTTTCATACAAATTTACGTTATTTTATGTGCATTTGTTTATATATTTTGACACAAATTTACAATATTTTATGGGTATTTTGTATATACATTTCAAAAGAAATTTACCTAGTTTTATGTGTATTTTGAATATCTATTTTCATACAAACTCAAATTATTTCTATGTATTTTTGTATACATTTTAATACAAATTTTAGTTATGTTATGTGTATTTTGCAAATGTATTTTCATTCAAATATATATTATTTTATTGGTGTTTTGTTGATTTATATTGATACGAATTTTATATGTACTTTGTATATATATTTTTATACGCTTTTACATTATTTAATATTTATTTTGAATATATATTTTTATACAAATTCATGGTATTTTATGTGTATTTGTATATATATTTTCATATAAATTTACATTATTTTATGTGTATTTTGTACATATATTTTATTACAAATCTACCTTATTTTATGTTTATTTTGTATCTGTATTTTGTATATTTATATTTATCCAAATACACATTCTTTTATTGGTATTTTGTTTATTTATTTTAATTCGAATTTACATTATTTTATGTGTATTTTGTATACATTTTTTATACATATTTACTTAATTTTATGTGTATTTTGTATATATATATTTTTATAGAAATCTACGTTTTTTTATTTGTATTCGTATATATATTTTGAAACAAATTTACATTGTTTTATATGTATTTTTGCATATCTCTTTCAATACAAATTTACCTTATTGTATATGCATTTTGTATATTTATTTCAATGAAAAATTAAATATTTTATGTGTATTTTGGAATATATATTTTTATAAGATTACGAAAATTTAAAAAAAAAATATATACAAAAAAACAAAAAAATAAATTTCAATTTGTATGAAAATAGATATACAAAATACACATATAATTAGTTAAATTTGTATTTAAATACATGTACAAAATACACATAAAATAATGTAAATTTGTATGAAATGAAAACAAATTCACATAAAATAACGTACATTTGTATAAAATAGATATACAAAATAATTTTATGTATTTTGTATATTTATTTTCATTCAAATTTAAATTATTTTTGTGTATTTTTGTATATAGTTTTATACAAACTTAGGTTATTTTATGAGTATTTTGTATATCTATTTTCATACAAATACAGATTCTTTTATTGATATTTTGTTTATTTATTTTGACGCGAATTTAAATTATTTAATGTGTATTTTGTATATATATTTTTATACGTATTTACATCATTTCATGTGTATTTTGTATATATATTTCTATTGAAATCTACGTTATATTATGTGTATTCGTATATAGATTTTTAAACAAATTTACACTTTTATGTGAATTTTGCATTTTTTTTCAATACAAATTTAACTTATTGTATATGCATTTTGTATATTAATTTTAATACAAATTTAATTATTCTATGTGTATTTTTGTATATGTATTTTTTTTTTAAATATGCTTCATTTTATGGGTATTTTGCATCTTTATTTTCATACAAATTTACGTTATTTTATTGATATTCTGCTCATTCATTTTGATACGATTTGACATTATTCTATGTGTATTTTGTATATATTTTTCATACAAATTTACGTTATTTTTTGTGTATTTGTTTATATATTTTGACACAAATTTACAATATTTTATTGGTATTTTGCATATATATTTCAAAAGAAATTTACCTAGTTTTATGTGTATTTTGAATATCTATTTTCATACAAACTCAAATTATTTCTTTGTATTTTTGTATATATTTCAATACAAATTTTACTTATGTTATGTGTATTTTGTAAATCTATTTTCATTCAAATTTATATTATTTTATTGGTATTTTGTTGATTTATATTGATACGAATTTACATTATTTTAAATGTACTTTTTATATATATTTTTATACGCATTTACATTATTTAATATTTATTTTGAATATATAATTTTATACAAATTCATGGTATTTTATGTCTATTTGTATATATATTTTCATATAAATTTACATTATTTTATGTGTATTTTGTACATATATTTCATTACAAATTTACCTTATTTTATGTTTATTTTGTATGTGTATTTTGTACATTTATATATATACAAATACACATTCTTTTATTGATATATTTGTTTATTTATTTTGTTTCAATATATTTATATATATATGTGTATTTTGTTTACTTTTTTTTATACGTATTTACCTAATTTTATGTGTATTTTGTACATACATTTTTATAGAAATCTGCGTTATTTTATGTGTATTCGTATATATATTTTGAAACAAATTTACTTTGTTTTATATGTATTTTTGCATATCTCTTTCAATAGAAGTTTACCTTATTTTGTATATTTATTTCAATACAAATTTAAATATTTTATGTGTATTTTGTCATATATATATATATATATATATATATATATATATATATATATATATATATATATATATATATATATATATATATATATATATATATATATATATTTTTTATAAGAAATGCGCTATTTGATGGGAATTTTGCATCTTTATTTTCATACAAATTTATATTATTTTATTATTATTCGCCCTATTAATTTTAATACGATTTTACATTATTCTATTTGTTTTTTGTATATATTTTTTTTATACATATTTACATTATTTAATGCATATCTTGTACATATATTTTATACAAATTTACATTATCTTATGTGTATTTGTTTATATAGTTTCATACAAATTTACATAATTTTATCTGTATTTTGTATATGTATGTCAATAAAAATTTGCGTAATTTCATGTGTATTTTGAATATATATTTAAATATAAATGATTTGTGTGTATTTATGTATATATTTTAAAAAAAATTTTTGTTATTTTATTTGTATGTTGTATATATATTTTCCTACACATATACATTCTTTTAGGGGAAATTTTGTTTATTTATTTTGATACGAATTTACATTATCTTATGTGTATTTTCTATATATATTTTTATATGTATTTACATTATTTAATGTAATGTATGTGTATGCATCCAAAATTAACATAAAATAAGGTAGATTTGTAATAAAATATATGTACAAAATACACATCAAATAATGTAAATTTATATGAAAATATATATACAAATACATATAAAATACCATGAATTTGTATAAAAATATATATTCAAAATAAATATTAAATAATGTAAAAGCGTATAAAAATATATATACAAAGTACATATAAAATGAAAATTAAGATGAAAAATACCTATAAAATAACGCATTTTTTATAAAATTATTGATACCAAAATACACATAAAATATTTGAACTTGTATTAAAATAAATATACAAAATGCACATAAAATAAGGTAAATTTGTATTGAAATAAATATGCAAAATACATATAAAATAATGTAAATTTGTTTCAAAATATATATACGAATACACATAAAATAACGTAGATTTCTATAAAAATACATATACAAAATACACATAAAATTAAGTAAATACGTATAAAAAAATGTATACAAAATACACATAAAATAATGTAAATTCGTATAAATGTAAATAAACAATATACCAATAAAAGAATGTGTATTTGTATAAATATAAATATACAAAATGCACATAAAATAACGTAAATTTATATAAAACTATATACATAAAATAACGCAAATTTCTATCAAAATATATGTACAAAAATGAACATTAAATAAATTTGCATAAAAATATATATACAAAACACACATTAGAAAACTGTAAATGAGTATAAAAAAATGTATACAAAATACCTATGAAATAATCTAAATTCGTATCTAATTAAATTAAGAAATACCAATAAAATAATGTAATTTTGTATGAAAATATATATACAAAATACACATAAAATAACCTAAATACAAATACAAATATACACATAAAATAATTTAAAATTGAATGAAATAAATATACAAAATAAACATAAAATAACGTAAATTTGTAATGAAATATATGAAAAAATACACATAAAATAATATAAATTTGTATGAAAATATATATACAAATACACATTAAATAACATGAATTTGTATAAAATTTGTTTCAATATATATACTTATACACACAATAAAAAAACGTAATTTTTTTATGAAAATGTATATACAAAATACACATGCAATAATTTAAATACGTAGAAAAATATATATACAAAAAACACATAAAATAATGTAAATATGTATGAAAATATATAAACAAATACACACAAAATAATGTAAATTTGGATAAAATATATATACAAAATGAACATTAAATAATGTAAGTATGTATAAAAAAATATATACAAAAAACACATTGAATAATGTTAAATCGTATCAAAATGAATAAAGAGAATATCAATAAAATAATGTAAATTTGTATGAAAATAAAGATGCAAAATATCCATATAATAACGCATATTTGCATAATAATATATATATATATATATATATATATATATATATATATATATATATATATATAAAAATATATATATATATATATATATATATATATATATATATATATATACATATAAAATAATTAAATTTGTATTGAAATAAATATACAAAATGCATGACAATAAAGAAAATTTGTATTGAAATAGATATGCAAAATACACATTAATAATGTAAATTTGTATCAAAATATATATACGAATACTCATAAAATACAGTGAATTTCTATGAAAATATACATACAAAATAGATATACAAAATACACGTATAAATAGTTATATTTCTATTTAAATACATGTACAAAAAAATACATAAAATAATGTAGATTTGTATGAAATGAAAACAAATACATTTTATATAAAATATATATACAAAATACACACAGAATAGTGTAAAATCATTTCAAAATAAATACACAGAATATCAATAAAATAATGTAAATTTGTATGAAAATAAAGATGCAAAATACCCATAAAATAAAGCATATTTTTATAATAATACATATACAAAAATACTCATAGATTAATCAAATTTGTATTAAAATTAATATACAAAATGCACATACAATAAGGTAAATTTGTATTAAATCAAAATATATATACGAATACACATAAAATAACGCAGATTTCTATAGAAATATATATACAAAATAAACTTGAAATAATGTAAATACGTATAAAAATATATATACAAAATACACATTAAATAATGTTCATTCGTGACAAAATAAATAAACAAAATATCATGAAAAGAATGTGTATTTGTATGAAAATAGATATACAAAATACACATAAAATAACCTAAATTTGTATAAAACTATAAACAAAAATACACAAAAATAGTTTAAACTTGTATGAAAATAAATATACAAAAAACATATAAAATTAGGTAAATTTGTATTGAAATACATATACAAAATACACATAAAATAATGTAAATTTGAAAGAAAATATATAAACATATAGACTTAAAATAACGTAAATTTGTATCAAATATATATACAAAAAACACATTAAATAATGTAAATATGTATGAAAAAATATATACAAAACACAAATAAAATAATGTAAAATCGTATCAAAATAAATACAGAAAATATTAATAAAATAATGTAAATTTGTATGAAAATTAAGATGCAAAATACCCATAAAATAACGCATTTTTTTTATAAAAATATATATATACGAAAAAACATAAAATATTTGATTTTGTATTAAAATAAATAGATATAGAAAATACACATAAAATAAGCTAAATTTGAATTGAAATATATATACAAAATACATGAAATAATGTAAATTTGAATCAAAATATTTATACAAATACACATATAATAACGTAAATTTGTATAAAAATATATAAACAAAATACACATTAAATAATGTAAATACGTATAAAAAAATGTACAAAATACACAAATAATCATGGAATTCGTATCAAAATAAATAGACAAAATACCAATAAAATAATGTAAATTTCTATGAGAAAACATATACAAAATACACATAAATAAAGCAAATATCAATAAAAATATATATAATATAATATATTTTTATACATATTTAAAATATTTAATGTATATTTTATATATATATTTATCAAATTTACGTTATTTTATATGTATTTGTTTATATATTTTCATACAAATTTACATTATTTTATGTGAGTTTTGTATATGTATTCAATACAAATTTGCCTAAATTTATGTGTATTTGCATATCTATTTTCAAACAAATTTAAATTATTTTGTATATTTTGTATATAGTTTATACAGAATTTTGTTATTTTATTTGTTTTTATATATATTTTCCTACAAATATACATTCTTTTATTGAATTTTGTGTATTTAATTTTACGAATTTACATTATTTTATGTGTATTTGTATATATTTTCTACGTATTTAAATTATTTTATGTATTTATATATACATTTTCATAAAAATTTACGTTATTTTATTGTGTGTATTCGAATATATTTTGAATTTTTTTTATACAAATTCATGTTATTTTATGTGTATTCTTACATATATTTTATTACAAATTTACCTTATTTTATGTTTATTTTGTATATTTATTTTAATCAATTTTAAATTATTTAATGTGTATATTTGTATTTGTATTTAGGTTATTTTATGTGTGTTTTCTGTATATATTTTCATCCAAAATTACATTATTTTATTGTTATTTTCTTAATTTAACTCGATACGAATTTAGATTATTTCATAGGTATTTTGTATACATATTTTTTTACTCATTTTCATTATCTAATGTGTGTTTTGTATATATTTTTTTATGCAAACTAATTTTATGTGCATTTTTGTACACATATTTTTATAGAAACTTAAAACGTTATTTTATGTGTATTTTGTATATGTTTTCTCATACAAATTTACATTATTTAATTAGTTTTTTGTTTATTTATTTCGATACGAATGATTTGATTATCTGTGTTTTTTGTATATATATTTTTTTTACGTATTTACATTACTTAATGTGTATTTTGTTTATATATTTTTTTACAAATTTACGTTATTATATGTGTATTTGTTAAAAATATTTTGTAACGAATTTACTTTATATTATGTATTTTGTATATATATTTCAATTCAAATTTAGATTATTTTGTGTGTATTTTGTATATCTATTTTCATAGAAATTTAATTACTTCTGTGTATTTTTGTATATAGTTTTATACATATTTACGTTATCTTATGTGCATTTTGTATATTTATATTTATACAAATACACACTCTCTTATTGGTATTTTGTTTATTTATATTTATACGAATTTACATTATTTTATGTGTATGTTGTATACATTTTTGATTCGTATTAACTTAATTTTATTTGTATTTTGTATATATATATATATATATATATATATATATATATATATATATATATATATATATATATATATATATATATATATATATATATATATATATATATATATATATATATATATATATATATATATATATATATATATATATATATATATATATATATATATATATATATATATATATATATATATATATATATATATATATATATATATATATATATATATATATATATATATATATATATATATATATTTTTTTTAAAAAAATTTGCAGTGTTTTATATGTATTTTGCATATCTATTTCAATACAAATTTACCTTATTGTATTTGCATTTTGTATATTTATTTTAATACAAATTTTGTTTTTGTTATATATAATTTTAAAAAAATGCGTTATTTGATAGGTATTTTGCATCTTAGTTTTCATACAAAAGTACATTATTTTATTAGTATTCTGTGTATATATTTTGATGCGATTTTATATTATACTATTTGTGTTTTGTATATATTTTTTTATACATATTTTCATTATTTAATATGTATTTTTATATATATTTTATACAAATTTACGTTATTTTCATACAAATACACATTCTTTTATTGATATTTTGTTTATTTATTTAGAGGCGAATTTACATTATTTAATGTGTATTTTGTATATATATTTTTATACGTATTTACATCATTTAATGTGTATTTTGTATATATATTCCTATGGAAATCAACGTTATTTTATGTGTATTCGTATAAATATTTTGAAACAAATTTACACTGTTTTATGTGTATTTTGCGTATTTTTTCAATACAAATTTACCTTATTGTATGTGCATTTTGTATATTAATTTTAATACAAATTTTATTATTCTATGTGTATTTTTGTATATGTATTTTTAAAAACAATATGCTTTATCTTATGGGTATTTTGCATCTTTATTTTCATACAAATTTAAATTAATTTATTGATATTCTGTGTACTTTTTTTATACGATTTTATATTATTCTATGTATAACAAAAATAAATACACAATACACAAAAATAGATATGCAAAATACATATAAACAATGTAAATTTGTTTCAAAATATATATACGAATACACATGAAATAAGGTTGATTTCTATAAAAAAAAATGTACAAAATACACATAAAATTAAGCAAATACGTATAAAAAATGTATACAAAATACATATAAAATAATGGAATTTCGTATCAAAATAAATAAACAAAATACCAATAAAAGAATGTATAAATATAAATATATAAAATACACATTAAATAATGTAAATTTCCTACAAATATACATTCTTTTAGAGGAAATTTTGTTTATTTATTTTTATACGAATTTACATTATTTTATGTGTATTTAGTATATATATTTTTCTATGTATTTCCATTATTTAATGTGTATTTTGTATTAATATTTTCAAAAAAATTTACGTTATTTTATTGTGTGTATTCGTATATATTTTGATACAAATTTACTTTATTTTAAGTGTTTTTTGCATATCTATTTCAATAAAAATCTACCTAATTGTATGTCTATTTTGTATATTTATTTTAATACAAATTTATTATTTTATGTGTATTTTTGTATATTTTATGGGTATATTGCATCTTTAATTTTATAAATTTTTACATTACGTACATATCTTTTATACGTATTTACATTATTTAATGTGTATTTTGTTTATTTATTTTTATACAAATTTACGTTATTATATGTGTATTTGAATATATATTTTGATACAAATTTACATTATTTTATGTATTTTCTGTATTTATTTCAATTCAAATTTAGCTTATTTTATGTCTTTTGTATATCTATTTTCATACAATTTTTTTTTGTATATAGTTTTATACAATTTTACGTTATTTTATGTGTATTTTGTATGTTTACATTTATACAAGTACACATTCTTTTATTGGCATTTAGTTTAATTATTTTGATACGAATTTACATTATTTTATTTGTATTTTTTATACATTTTCTTATACGTATTTACTTCATTTTATGTGTATTTTGTATATATATTTTTATAGAAATCTACGTTATTTTATGTGTATTCGTATATATATTTTGAAAGAAATTTACATTGTTTTATATATATTTTGCATATCTATTTCAATACAAATTTACCTTATTGTATGTTCATTTTGTATATCTATTATAATACAAATTTAAACATTTTATGTGTATTTTGGTATATATATTTTCATAAAAAATGCGATGTTTTATGGGTATTTTGCATCTTTATTTTCATACAAATTTACATTATTTTTTTAATATTCTGTGTATTTATTTTGATATTGTTTTACATTATTCTATTTGTCTTTTGTATATTTTTTTTTATACATATTTACACTATTTAATGTGTATTTTATATATATATTTCATACAAATTTACATTTTTTTTGGTTTATTTGTTTAATATTTTCATTCAAATTTACAGTATTTTATGTGTATTTTGTATATGTATTTCAATACAAATTTACCTAATTTTATGAGTATTTTGTAAATTAATTTTCATACAAATTTAAATTATTTTTTGTGTATTTTTGTATAGAGTTTTATACAAATTTACAATATTTAAAATGTATTTTGTATATTTATTTTCATACAAATACACATTCTTTTATTGATATTTTGTTTATTTATTTTGACACGAATTTACATTATTTAATGTGTATTGTGTATATATATTTTTATACGTATTTACGTCATTTTATCTATTTTTTGTATATATATTTCTATAGAAATCTACATTATTTTATGTATATTTGTATATATATATTTTGAAACAAATATACATTGTTTTATGTGTATTTTGCATATTCTTTCAATACAAATTTACCTTATTGTATTTGCATTTTGTATATATATATATATATATATATATATATATATATATATATATATATATATATATATATATATATATATATATATATATATATATATATATATATATATATATACATATATATATATATATATATATATATATATATATATTTTATGTGTATTTTGTATATCTATTTCATACAAATTTAATTACTTTTGTGTATTTTTGTATATACTTTTATATCAATTTACGTTATTTTATGTGTACTTTGTATATTTATATTTATACAAATACACATTCTTTTATTAGTATTTTGTTTATTTATTTCGATACGAGTTTACATTATTTTATGTGTATTTTGTACACATTTTTTTTATACGTATTTACCTCATTTTATGTGTATTTTGTATATATATCTTTATAGAAATCTGCGTTATTTTATGTGTTTTCGTATATATATTTTGAAACAAATTTACATTGTTTTATATGTATTTTGCATATCTATTTCAATACAAATTTACCTTATTGTGTGTGCATTTCGTACATTTATTTTAATACAAATTCAAATATTTTATGTGTGTTTTGGTATATATATTTTCATAAAAAATGCGATGTTTTATGGGTATTTTGCATCTTTATTTTCATACAAATTTACATTATTTTATTAATATTCTGTGTATTTATTTTGATACTATTTTACATTATTCTATTTGTCTTTTGTATATTTTTTTTATACATATTTACACTATTTAATGTGTATTATATATATATATATATATATATATATATATATATATATATATATATATATATATATATATATATATATATATATATATATATATATATATATATATATATATATATATATATATATATTTCATTCAAATTTGCGTTTGTTTTATTTTATTTGTTTATATTTTTTCATTCAAATTTACATTATTTTTTGTGTATTTTTATTGATTTTATTTATTGAAATATAAATACAAATACACATAAAATAACCTGAATTAGTATAAAAATATGTATTCAAAATAAACATTAAATAATGTATAAAAATATATATACACAATAAAGTAAATTTGTATTGAAATAGATATGCAAAATACACATAAATAATGTTATAATGTAGGAAAATAAATACCGAAAATACACAAAATAACGAAAATTTGTATAAAAATATATACAAAAACAAAACAAAAATAATATCAATTTGTATGAAAATAGATATACAAAATACACATATAATTAGTTAAATTTGTATTTAAATACATGTACAAAATTATCGTAAAATTATGTAAATTTGTATGAAATGAAAACAAACACATAAAATAACGTACATTTGTATAAAATATATATACTAAATACACATAGAATAATGTAAAATCGTATCAAAATAAGAACACAGAATATCAATAAAATAATTTAAATTTGTATGAAAATAAATATGCAAAATACCCATAATATAAAGCATATTTTTTTTTTTAAATACATATACAAAAATACACATAGAATAATTAAATTTGTATTAAAATTAATATGCAAAATGCATATACAATAATGTTAGTTTGTATTGAAAAAATACGCAAAATACACATAAAACAGTGTAAATTTGTTTCAGAAAATATATACGAATACACATAAAATAACGTTGATTTCTATAGGAATATATATACAAAATACACATGAAATGATGTAAATACGTATAGAAATATATATACAAAATACACATTAAATGATGTAAATTCACGTCAAAATAAATAAACAAAATATCAATAAAAGAATGTGTATTTTAGGAAAATAGATATACAAAATACACATAAATTAACATTAATTTGTATAAAACTATATACAAAAATATACAAAAATAATTTAAATTTGTATGAAAATAAATATACAAAATACACATGAAATTAGGTAAATTTGTATTGAAATACATATACAAAATACTCATAAAATAATGTAAATTTGAATGAAAATACATAAACAAATACACTTAAAATAACGTAAATTAAAAAAAAATATATACAAAACACAAATAGAATAATGTAAAATCGTATCAAAATAAATACACAGAATATTAATAAAATAATGTAAATTTGTACGAAAATAAAGAGGCAAAATACCGATAAAATAACGCATTTTTTTTATTTATAAAATTTTTTTATTTGTATTTAAATAAATATATAAAAAAACCACACAATAAGGTAAATTTGTATTGAAATAGATATGCAAAATACATATTAAACAATGTAAATTTTTTTCAAAATATATATACGAATACACATAAAATAACGTAGATTTCTATAAAAAATATATATACAAAATACACATAAAATGTAAATACGTATAAAAAAATGCATACAAAATACACATAAAATAATATAAATTCGTATCAAAATAAATAAACAAAATACCAATAAAAGAATGTATATTTGTAATACACATATAATTGGTTAAATTTGTATTTTAATACATGTACATTTGGGGAGGCGGTGGCTGAGTCGTCAAAGTAACGGCCTCGTGTTCAGGAGGACGCGAGTTCAATCCCCGCCCGGTGCCACCAAGCTGGGATTTTTCAGCCGCCGCCGAGTGGCTTAAAACTACCCACATGCTGTCCAGAAGACCACCTATCAACCCGGACTCTAGATTCAAGGATCAAAAATGAGCTCTGGGAGGGCAGCATGAGCCAATGCAAGATGGCGCCACTATAAACACTCGCCTGCGCCAGAACGGGCTGGGCCGACCATCAGGACCTACCGGAATGAAGCCTTGGACCGACCATCAGGATCCACCGGGAAGAAGCCTACCGGCGCAAAAGGCAGCAATGAAAAAAAAAAAAAAAAATACACATAAAATTAGGTAAATTTGTATGAAATGAAAACAAATACACATAAAATAACGTTGATTTGTATAAAATATATATACAAAATACACATAGAATAATGTAAAGCCGTATAAAAATAAGTACACAGAATATCAATAAAATAACTTAAATTTGTATGAAAACAAAGATGCAAAATACCTATAAAATAAAGCATATTTAAAAAAAAATACATATACAAAAATACACATAGAATAATTAAATTTGTATTAAAATTAATATACAAAATGCACATACAATAAGGTAAATTTGTATAGAAAAAATACGCAAAATACACATAAAACAGTGTAAAATTATTTCAAAATATATATACGAATAAACATAAAATAACGTTGATTTCTATTGGAATATATATACAAAATACACATGAAATGATGTAAATACGTATAAAAATATATATACAAAATACACATTAAATAATATAAATTCGCGTCAAAATAAATAAACAAAATATCAATAAAAGAATGTGTATTTGTATGAAAATAGATATTCAAAATACACATAAAATAACCTAAATTTGTATCAAACTATATACAAAAATACACAAAAATATTTTAAATTTGTATGAAAATAAATATACAAAATATACATAAAAGTAAATTTGTATAAAAAAATATATATAAAACACAAATATAATAATGTAAAATCGTATGAAAATAAATACACAGAGTATTAATAAAATAATGTAAATTTGTATGAAAATAAAGAGGCAAAATACCCATAAAATACCGCATTTTTTTCATTTATAAAAAAATGTATACCAAAATACACATAAAAAATTAAATTTGTATTAAAATAAATATATAAAAAACACATACAATAAGGTAAATTTGTATTGAAATAGATATGCAAAATACTTATAAAACAATGTAAATTTATTTTAAAATATGTATACGAATACACATAAAATAACGTAGATTTCTATAAAAATATATATACAAAATACACATAAAATGAAGTAAATACGTATAAAAAAAATGAATACAAAATACACATAAAATAATGTAAATTCGTATATAAAAAATACCAATAAAAGAATGTGTATTTGTATATATATATATAAATATATATATATATATATATATATATATATATATATATATATATATATATATATATATATATATATATATATATAAATATACAAAATACACATAAAATAACGTAAATTTATATAAAACTATATACAAAAATACACAAAAGTAATTAAATTTGTATGAAAATAGATATACAAAATAGGGTTAATTCGTATCAAATTCAATAAACAAAATTCAGATAAAATAACGTATATTTGTAGAAAAATAAATATACAAAATACACATAAAATTATGAAAATTTGTATGAAAATATATACAAAAATTAACAAAAATAATTTCAATTTGTATGAAAATAGATATACAAAATACACATATAATTAGTTAAATTTGTCTTTAAATACATGTACAAAATACACATAAAATAATGTAAATTTGTAGGAAATTAAAACAAACACACATAAAATAACGTACATTTGTATAAAATATATATATAAAAATACACATAGAATAATGTAAAATCGTATCAAAATAAATACACAGAATATAAATAAAATAACGTAAATTTGTATGAAAATAAAGGTGCAAAATACCCATAAAATTAAGCATATTTTTATAAAAATATATATACAAAAATACACATTCAATAATTAAATTTGTATTAAAAGTAATATACAAAATGCACATACAATAAGGTAATTATTTTTTTAAAATATGCAAAATACACATAAGACAATGTAAATTTGTTTCAAAATATATATACGAATACACATAAAATAACGTATATTTCTATAGAAATATATATACAAAATGCACTTGAGATGCTGTAAATACGTATAAAAATGTAATTTGTATTAAAATAAATATATTAAAAACAAATACAATATGGTAAATTTGTATTGAAATAGATATGCAAAATACATATTAAAATTTGTAATTTTGTTTTAAAATATGTATACGAATGCACATAAAATAACGTAGATTTCTATATAAATATATATATACAAAATACACAAAAAATGAAGTAAATACGTATAAAAAAATTTATACAAAATACACATAAAATAATGTAAATTCGTATCAAAATAAGTAAACAAAATACCAATAAAAGAATGTGTATGTGTCGAAATATAAATATACAAAATACACATAATATAACGTAAATTTATATAAAACTATATACAAAATACACAAGTAATTAAATTTGTATGAAAATATATAGAAAATACACACAAAATAAGCTAAATTTGAATTGAAATACATATACAAAATACATGAAATAAAGTAAATTTGTATCAAAATATTTATACAAATACACATATAATATCGTAAATTTGTATGAAAATATATAAACAAAATACATATTAAATAATGTAAATACGTATAAAAAAATATGTACAAAATACACATATAATCATTTAATTCGTATCAAAATAAATAAACAAAATACCAATAAAATATTATAAATTTGTATGAGTAAACGTGTATGTTGCATATTTTTTCAATACAAATTTACCTTATTATATACGCATTTTGTATATTAATTTTAATACAAATTTAATTTATTGGATATTTATTTCAATATAAATTTAATTATTTCATGTGTATTTTTGAAGATACATTTTTATGCAAATATGCATTATTATATGGGTATTTTGCATCTTTATTTTCATACAAATTTACATTATTTAATTGATATTCTCTTTATTTATTTTGATTCGATTTAACATTATTCTATGTGTATTTTGTATATATATTTTTATACACATTTAAATTATTTAATGTATATTTTGTTTATATATTTTATTCAAATTTACGTTATTTTATATGTATTTGTTTATATATTTTCGTACAAATTTACATAGTTTTATACAAATTTACGTTATTTTATGTGTATTTTGTATACGTATTTTTATACAAATACACATTCTTTTATTGATATTTTGTTTATTTATTTTGACACGAACTTACATTATTTAATGTCTATTTTGTATATATATTTTTATACTTATTTACAGCATCTCAAGTGCATTTTGTATATATATTTGTATATATATTCAATTTTAAATTATTTTATGTGTATATTTGTATTTGTATTTATGTTGTTTTATGTGTATTTTCTATATATATTTTCATCCAAAATTCCATTATTTTTTTGGTATTTTGATAATTTGATTCGATACAAATTTATATTATTTCATTGGTATTTTGTATACATATTTTTATACGCATGTACATTATTTAATTTGTGTTTTGTATATATATTTTTATGTAAATTTACATTATTTTATTGATATTCTGTGTATTTATTTTGACACGAATTTACATTATTTAATGTCTATTTTGCATATATATTTTTATACGTATTTACAGCATCTCAAGTGCATTTTGTATATATATTTCTATAGAAATCTACGTTATTTTATGTGTATTCGTATATATATTTTGAAACAAATTTACATTGTCTTAAGTGTATTTTGCATATTTTAAAAAAATAATTACCTTATTGTATGTGCATTTTGTATATTACTTTTAATACAAATTTAATTAATGAATGTGTATTTTTTTACATATATTTTTATAAAAATATGCTTAATTTTATGGGTATTTTGCACCTTTATTTTCATACAAATATACGTTATTTTATTGATATTCTGAGTATTTATTTTGATACGATTTTACATTATTCTATGTGTATTTTTTATATATATTTTATACAAATGTACGTTATTTTATGTATATTTGTTTTCATTTCTTACCAATTTACATTATTTTATTTGTATTTTGTTCATGTATTTACAGGCAAATTTAACTAATTATATGTATATTTTGTATATCTATTTTCATACAAATTGAAATTATTTTTTGTTTATTTTTGTATATATTTTCATACAAATTTTCGTTATTTTATCTGTATTTTGTATATTTATTTTTCTACAAATATACGTTCTTTTATCTGAATTTTGTTTATTGAATTTGATACGAGTTTACCTTATTTTGTATATCTATTTTCACACAAATTTAATTACTTCTGTGTATTTTTGTATATAGTTTTATATAAATTTACGCTATTTTATGTGTATTTTGTATATTTATATTTATACAAATACACATTCTTTTATTGGTATTTTTTATACGAATTTACATTATTTTATGTGTATTTTGTATACATTTTTTATACGTATTTACTTCATTGTATGTGTATTTTGTATATATATATTTAGAAATCTACGTTATTTTATGTGTATTCGTATATATATTTTGAAACAAATTTACATTGTTTTATATGTATTTTGCATATCTATTTCAATACAAATTTACCTTATTTTATGTGTTTTTTATATATTTATTTTAATACAAATTAAATTTTTTATGTGTATTTTGGTATACATGTTTTTATAAATAAAAAAATTGCGTTATTTTATGGGTATTTTGCCTCCTTATTTTCATACAAATTTACATTATTTTATTAATATTCTGTGTATTTATTTTGATACTATTTTACATAATTCTATTTGTGTTTTGTATATATTTTTTATACAAATTTACGTTATTTTAAGTGTATTTGTTTATGTATTTTCATTCAAATTTACATTATTTTATGTGTATTTTGTATATGTATTTCAATACAAATTTACCTAATTTTATGTGTATTTTGTATATTTATTTTCATACAAATTTAAAATATTTTTGTGTATTTTTGTATATAGTATGATGCAAAATTAGGCTATTTTATGTGTATTTTGTATATCTATTTTCATACAAATACACTTTCTTTTATTGATATTTTGTTTATTTATTTTGACGCGAGTTTATATTATTTAATGTGTATTTTGTATATATATTTTTATTCGTATTTACATCATCTTATGTGTATTTTGTATATATATTCCTATAGAAATCAACGTTATTTTATGTGTATTCGTATATATTTTCTGAAACAAATTTACACTGTTTTATGTGTATTTTGCGTATTTTTTCAATACAAATTAACCTTATTGTATATGCATTTTGTATATTAATTTTAATACAAATTTAACTATTCTATGTGTATTTTTGTATATGTATTTTTAAAAAAATATGCTTTATATTATGGGTATTTTGCATCTTTATTTTCATACAAATTTAAATTATTTTATTGATATTCTGTGTTCTTATTTTGATACGATTTTACATTATTCTATGTGTATTTAGTATATATATCTTATACAAATGTACGTTATTTTATGTGTATTTGTTTTCATTTCATACAAATTTACATAATTTTACGTGTATTTTGTACATGTATTTAAATACAAATTTAATTAATTATATGTGTATTTTGTATATCTATTTTCATACAAATTGATATTATTTTTTTTTGTATATATTTTTATACAAATTTTCGTTATTTTATGTGTATTTTCGGTATTTATTTTCCTACAAATATACGTTTTTTATCGGAATTTTGTTTATTTATTTTGATATGAATTAACATTATTTTAGGTGTATTTGATATCTATATATTTTTATACTTATTTACATCATTTGATATGTATTGTGTATGTATATTTTCATAGAAATTTACTCTATTTTAGGTGTATTCGTATATATATTATGATACAAATTTACATTATTTATGTGTATTTTGCATATCTATTTCAATACAAATTTACTTTATTGTGTATATATATTTTTATACATTATTTAATGTTTATTTTGAATATATATTTTTATACTAATTCATGTTATTTTATGTGTATTTGTATTTATATTTTCATACAAATTTATATTATTTTATGTGTCTTTTGTACGTATATTTCATTATAAATTTACCTTATTTATGTTTATTTTGTATATTTATTTCATTCAATTTTAAATTATTTTTTGTGGGTATTTGTATTTGTATTTAGGTTATTTTATGTGTATTTTTATATATATTTTCATCCAAAATTCCATTATTTTTTTGGTATTTTGATAATTATTATTAGATTATTTATATTTATACAAATACACATTCTTTTATTGGTATTTTGTTTATTTATTTTGATACGAATTTACATTATTTTATGTGTATTTTGTATATATATTTTTATACAAATCTACGTTATTTTATGTGTATTCGTATATATATTTTGAAACAAATTTACATTGTTTGATATGTATTTTGCATATCTATATCAATACAGATTTACCTTATTGTATGTGTATGTTGTATATTTATTATAATACAAATTAATTTTTTCATGTGTATTTTGGTATACATATTTTTATAAAAAATGCGTTATTTAATGGGTATTTTACATCTTTATTTTCATACAAATTTACATTGTTTTATTAATATTCTGTGTATTTATTTTGATACGATTTTACATTAATCTATTGGTGTTTTGTATATATTTTTTTATACATATTTACATTATTTAATGTGTATTTTGTATATTTTAAAATAAATTTACGTTATTTTATGCGCACCTGTTAAAGTATTTTGATACAAATTTACATTATTTTATGTATTTTGTATATATATTTCAATACAAATTTAGTTTATTTTATGTATAATTTGTATATCTATTTCCATTCGTATCAAAATAAATAAACAAAATACCAATAAAATAATGTAAATTTGTATGAGAAAAAAATATATGTACAAAAATGCACATAAAATAAAGTAAATTTGCATAAAAATATATATACACAACACACATTAAATAATGTAAATGCGTACATAAAATAACCTAAATTTGTATACAACTATATACAAAAATACACAAAAATATTTAAAATTTGTATGAAAAGAAATATACAAAATACACATAAAATTAGGTAAATTTGTATTGAAATACAAATACAAAATACACATAGAATAACGTAAATTTGTATAAAATATATATGCAAGATACACATTAAATAATATAAATGTGTATAAAAAAATATATACAAAAAAGAAATAGAATAATGTAAAATCCTATCAATATAAATACACAGAATATCAATAAAATAATGTAAATTTGTATAAAAAGAAAGATGCAAAATTCCCATAAAATAGCGCATTTTTATAAAAATATATATACCAAAATATACATAAAATATTTAAATATGTATTGAAATAAATATACAAAATGCATATACAGTAAGGTAAATATGTATTGAAAGAGATATTCAAAAATACATATAAAACAAAGTAAATTTGTTTCAAAATATATATGTGAATACACATAAAATAACGTAAATTTCTATAGAAATATATATACAAAATACACATGAAATTATGTAAATATGTATAAAAATATATATACAAAATACATATATAGGTAAATTCGTGTCAAAATAAATAAACAAAATATTATGAAAAGAATGTGTATTTGTATGATAAAAAATAATAGATAATAAATTTGTATGAAATATATATGCAAGATACACATTAAATAATGTAAATATGTATAAAAAAATATATACAAAAAACAAATAGAATAATGTGAAATCGTATCAAAATAAATACACTGAATATTAATAAAATAATGTAAATTTGTATAAAAATAAACATGCAAAATTCCCATCAAATAGCGCATTTCTTATAAAAATATATATACCAAAATTCACATAAAATATTTAAATTTGTATTGAAATAAATATAGAAAATGCACATACAATAAGGTAAACTTGTATTGAAAGAGATATGCAAAAACACACATAAAACAATGTAAATTTGTTTCAAAATATATATACGAATACACATAAATTAACGTAGATTTCTATAAAAATATATATACAAAATACACATAAAATTAAGTAAATACCATTAAAAATAGATTTTCAAAATACACATAGAATAATGTAAAATTAAAAAAAAAATTAAACATAATATAAATAAAATAATGTAAATTTGTATGAAAATAAAAATGCAAAATACCCATAAAATAAAGCATATTTTTTATAAAAAATCCATATACAAAAATACACATAGCATAATTAAATTTGTATTAAAATTAATATACAAAATGCATATACAATAAGGTAAATTTGTATTGAAAAAATATGCAAAATACACATAAAACAGTGTAAATTTATTTCAAAATCTATATACGAATACTCATAAATCAACGTAGATTTCTATAGAAATATATATACAAAATACGCATCAAATGATGTAAACACGTATAAAAATATATATATAAAATACACATTAAATAATGTAAATTCGCGTCAAAATAAATAAACAATATATCAATAAAAAATGTGTATTTGTATGAAAATAGATATACAATATACACATAAAATCACCTAAATTTGTATAAAACTATATACAAAAATACACAAAAATAATTTTTATTTGTATGAAAATAAATATACAAAATACAATAAAATTAGGTAAATTTGTATTGAAATACATTTACAAAATACACATAAAATAACGTAAATTTGAATGAAAATATATAAACAAATACACCTAAAATAACGTAAATTTGTATAAAATATATATAAAAAATACACATTAAATAATGTAAATATGTATAAAAAAATATATACAAAACACAAATAGAATAATATAAAATCGTATGAAAATAAATACACAGAATATTAATAAAATAATGTAAATTTGTATGAAAATTAAGATGCAAAATATTTGAATTTGTATTGAAATAAATATACAAAATGCACATACAATAAGGTAAATTTGTATTGAAATATATATGCAAAATACATATAAAACCATGTAAATTTTTTTCAAAAAATATATACAAATACACATAAAATAACGTAGATTTCTATGAAAATAAATATACAAAATACACATAAAATGAAGTAAATACGAATAAAAAAAGGTATACAAAATAAACATAAAATAATGTAAACTCGTATCAAAATAAATAAACAAAATACTAATAAAAGAATGTGTATTGTATAAATATAAATATACAAAATACAAATAAAATAACGTAAATTTATATAAAACTATATGCAAAAATACTCAAAAGTAATTAAATTTGTGTGAAAATAGATATACAAAATACATGTGTATTTTGTATATATATTTTCATACAAATTGAAATTATTTTTGTTTATTTTTTTATATATTTTCAAACAAATTTTCGTTATTTTATATGTATTTTGTATATTTATTTTTTCTACAAATATACGTTCTTTTATCTGAATTTTGTTTATTGAATTTGAAACGAATTTACCTTATTTTGTATATCTTTTTTCATACAAATTAAAATAATTCTGAGTATTTTTGTATATAGTTTTATATAAATTTAAGTTATTTTATGTGTATTTTGTATATTTATATTTATACAAAAACACATTCTTTTATTGGTCTTTTGTATATTTATTTGGTTACGAATTTACATTATTTTATGTGTATTTTGTATAAATTTTTTTATACGTATTTACTTCATTTTATGTGTATTTTGTATATATATTTTTATAGAAATCTACGTTATTTTATGTGTATTCGTATATATATTTTGAAACAAATTTACATTGTTTTATATGTATTTTGCATATCTATTTCAATACAAATTTACCTTATTGTATGTGTTTTTTATATATTTATTTTAATTCAAATTTAATTTTTTTATGTGTATTTTGGTATATATATTTTTATAAATAAAAAAAGCGTTATTTTATGGGTATTTTGCCTCTTTATTTTCATACAAATTTACATTATTTTATTAATATTCTGTGTATTTATTTTGATACGATTTTACATTATTCTATTTGTGTTTTGTATATATTTTTTTATACAAATTTACGTTATTTTAAGTGTATTTGTTTATGTCTTTTCATTTAAATTTACATTATTTTATGTGTATTTTGTATATGTATTTCAATACAAATTTAACTAATTTTATGTGTATTTTGTATATTTATTTTCATACAAATTTAAAATATTGTTGTGTATTTTTGTATATAGTTTGATACAAATTTAGGTTATTTTATGTGTATTTTGTATATCTATTTTCATACAAATACACATTCTTTTATTGATATTTTGTTTATTTATTTTGACGCGAGTTTACAGTATTTAATGTGTATTTTGTATATATATTTTTATACGTATTTACATCATTTCATGTGTATTTTGTATATATATTCCTATAGAAATCAACGTTATTTTATGTGTATTCGTATATATATTTTGAAACAAATTTACACTGTTTTATGTGTATTTTTGCGTTTTTTTCAATACAAACTTACCTTATTGTATGTGCTTTTGTATATTAATTTTAATACAAATTTAATTATTCTATGTGTATTTTTGTATATGTATTTTTAAAAAAGATATGCTTTATTTTATGGGTATTTTGCTTCTTAATTTTCATACAAATTTGAATTATTTTATTGATATTCTGTGTACTTATTTTCATACGATTTTACATTATTCTATGTATAACAAAAATAAATACAGAATACACAAAAATATATATGCAAAATACATATAAACATGTAAATTTGTTTCAAAATATATATACGAATACACATGAAATAAGGTAGATTTCTATAAAAATATATGTACAAAATACACATAAAATTAAGTAAATACGTATAAAAAATGTATACAAAATACACATAAAATAATGTAAATTAGTATCAAAATAAATAAACAAAATACCAACAAAAGAATGTGTATTTGTATAAATATATATATACAAAATACACATATACGTATAAAAATATTACCTTATTGTATGTGCATTTTGTATATTAATTTTAATACAAATTTAATTATTCTATGTGTATTTTTGTATATGTATTTTTTTTTTAAATATGCTTTATTTTATGTGTATTTTACATTTTTATTTTCATACAAATTTAAATTATTTTATTGATATCCTGTGTAATTATTTTGATACGATTTTACATTATTCTATGCATAACAAAAATAAATACAGAATACACAAAAATTGATATGCAAAATACATATAAACAATGTAAAGTTGTTTCAAATTATATATACGAATACACATGAAATGAGGTAGATTTCTATAAAAATATATATACAAAATACACATAAAATTAAGTAAATACGTATAAAAAATGTATACAAAATACACATAAAATAATGTAAATTAGTATCAAAATAAATAAACAAAATACCAATAAAAGAACGTGTATTTGTATAAATATATCTATTTTCATACAAATTTAATTACTTCTGTATATTTTTGTATATAGTTTTATACAAATTTACGTTATTTTATGTGCATTTTGTATATTTATATTTATACAAATACACATTCTCTTATTGGTATTTTCTTTATTTATATTTATACGAATTTACATTATTTTATGTGTATTTTGTATACATTTTTGATTCGTATTTACTTAATTTTATTTGTATTTTGTATATATATATATATATATATATATATATATATATATATATATATATATATATATATATATATATATATATATATTTATTTATAGAAATCTACGTTATTTTGTGTGTATTCGTATATATATTTTGAAACAAATTTACATTGTTTTATATGTATTTTTCATATCTATTTCAATACAAATTTACCTTATTGTATGTGCATTTTGTATATTTATTTTAATACAATTCAAATATTTTATGTGTATTTTGGTATATATAATTTTATAAAAAATGCGTTATTTTATAGGTATTTTGCATCTTAGTTTTCATACAAATGTACATTATTTTATTAATATTCTGTGTATATATTTTGATACGATTTTATATTATACTATTTGTGTGTTTTGTATATATATTTTTTTATACATATTTTCATTATTTAATGTTTTTTTTTATATATATTTTATACAAATTAACGTTATTTTAGGTGTATTTGTTTATATAATTTCATTCAAATTTACATTATTTTAAGTGTATTTTGTATATGTATTTAAATACAAATTTACCTAATTTTATGTGCATTTTGTATATTTATTTTCATACAAATTTAAATTATTTTTGTGTTTTTTTGTATATACATATAGAGTAAATTTCTAAGAAAATATATATTCAAAATACATATAAAATTATAAAAATAAGTATAAAAATATATATATCAAATACACCTAAAAAAATGAAAATTCGTATATAAATAAATAAACCAATTTCCGATAAATGAACGTAAATTTGTAGGAAAATAAATATACAAAATACACATAAAATTACGAAAATTTGATTAAAAATATATACAAAAAAACAAAAAAATAAATTTCAATTTGTATGAAAATAGATATTCAAAATGCACATATAATTAGTTAAATTTGTATTTAAATACATGTACAAAATACACATAAAATAATGTAAATTTGTACGTTCTTTTATTGGAATTTTTTTTTTTATTTTGATACGAATTTTCATTATTTTAGGTGTATTTGATATATATATATATATATATATATATATATATATCTATATATATATATATATATATATATATATATATATATATATATATATATATATATATATATATATATATATATATATATATATATATATATATATATTTACATAATTTTATATATATTTTTAATATATATTTTCATAGAAATTTACTCTATTTTATGTGTATTCGTATATAAATTTGATACAAATTTACATTATTTATGTGTATTTCGCATATCTATTTCAATACAAATTTTCTTTATTGTATGAGCTTTTTGTATATTTATTTTGATAGAAATTTATAAATATACAAAATGCACATAAAATAAGGTAAATTTATATAAAACTATACACAAAGATACACAAAAGTAATTAAATTTGTATGAAAATAGATATACAAAATACACACAAAATAAGCTTAATTTGAATTGAAATATATGTACAAAATACATAAAATAAAGTAAATTTGTATCAAAATATTTTTACAAATACACATATAATTACGTAAATTTTATATAAAAATATATAAACAAAATACATATTAAATAATGTAATTACGTATAAAAAATATATACAAAATACACATATAATCATGTAATTCGTATCAAAATAAATAAACAAAATACGAATAAAATAATGTAAATTTTTATGAGAAAACATATACAAAATACACATAAAATAAATAAATTTATATAAAAATGTATGTACAAAAATGCACATAAAATAAATTTGCATTAAAAAATATATACAAAACACACATTACATAATGTAAATGAGTATAAACATATGTATACAAAATACCTATGAAAAAATCTAAATTCGTATCGAGTTAAATAAAGAAAACACCAGTAAAATAATGTAATTTTGGATGAAAATATATATAGAAAATACACATAAAATTACGTAAATACAAATACAAATATTCACATAAAATAATTTAAAATTGAATGAAATAAATATACAAAATAATCATAAAATCAGGTAAATTTGTAATAAAAATATGTAAAAATACACGTAAAATAATATAAATTTGTATGAAAATATATATACAAATACACATAAAATAACATGAATTTGTATAAAATTTGTATCAAAATAAATAGGAATACACACAATAAAATAATGTAAATTTTTATTAAAATATATATACAAAATACACATAAAATAATGTAAATACGTAGAAAATATATATACAAAATACACATAAAATAATGTAAACTCGTATCAAAATAAATAAACAAAATTATAATAAATGATTGTATATTTGTAGGAAAATATATATACAAAATACAAATAAAATAACTAAATTTTGTATAAAATAAATACAAAAATACACAAAAATAATTTAAATTTGTTTGAAAATAGATATGCAAAATACACATCAAGTTAGGCAAATTTGTATTGAAATACATATACAAAATACACATAAAATAATGTAAATTTGTATGAAAATATATAAACAAATACACATAAAATAACGTAAATTTGGATAAAATATATATACAAAATATACATTAAATAATGTAAATATGTATAAAAATAGTTATACAAAATACACATAGAATAATGTTAAATCGTATCAAAATAAATACAGAAAATATTAATAAAATAATTTAAATTTGTATGAAAATAAAGATACAAAATACCCATATAATAACGCATATATGCATAAAAATATATATACAAAAATACATATAAAATAATTAAATTTGTATTGAAATAAATATACAAAATTCATATACAATAAAGTAAATTTGTATTGAAATACATATGCAAAATACACATCAATAATGTAAATTTGTATCAAAATATATATACGAATACACATAAAATAGAGTAAATTTCTATGAAAATATTCATACAAAATACATATAAAATGATGTAAATAGTATTAAAATATATATAACAAATACATTTAAAATAATGTAAATTCGTATCAAAATAAACAAACAAAATTCCGATAAAAGAACGTATATTTGTAGGAAAATAAATATACAAAATACACATAAAATAACGAAAATTTGTATAAAAATATATAAAAACAAAACAAAAATAATTTCAATTTTTATGAAAATTGATATGCAAAATACACATATAATTAGTTAAATTTGTACAAATTTGTACATGTACAAAATACACATAAAATAATAAAAATTTGTATGAAATGAAAACAAATACACATAAAATAACGTACATTTGTATTAAATATATATACAAAATACACATAGAAAATAATGTAAAATCGTATCAAAATAAATACACAAAATATCAATAAAATAATGTAATTTTGTATGAAAATAAAGATGCAAAATACCAATAAAATAAAGCATATTTTTATAAAAATACATATACATAAATACACATTCAATAATTAAATTTGTAGTAAAATTAATATACAAAATGCACATACAATAAGGTAAATTTATATTGAAAAAAAATGCAAAATACACATAAAACAATGTAAATTTGTTTAAAAAAAAAATATATATACATATATATATATATATATATATATATATATATATATATATATATATATATATATATATATATATATATATATATATATATATATATATATATATATATATATATATATATATATATATATATATATATATATATCTATATATATTTACGAATACACATAAAATAACATAAATTTCTATAGAAATATATATATAAAAAATGTATACAAAATACACATAAAATAATGTAAATCTGTATCAAAATAAATAAACAAAATACCAATAAAAAATGTGTATTTGTATAAAATAAATATATAAAATATTTATTTCAATACAAATTACCTAATTTTACGTGTATTTTGTATATTTTTCATGCAAATTTAAATTATTTTGTGTATTTTTTATAAAAAAGGTAAATTTATATTGAAATAGATGTGCAAAATACTATAAAACAATGTAAATTTGTTTCAAAATATATATACGAATACACATAAATTAATGTAAACTAGTATCGAAATAAATAAACAAAATACTAATAAAAGAATGTGTATTTGTATAAATATAAATATACAAAATACACATAAAATATCTTAAATTTATATAATATTATATACAAAATACAAAAGTAGTTAAATTTGTATGAAAATAGATATACAAAATACACATAAAATAATATAAATTTGTGTATTTTTGTATATACTTTTATATCAATTTAAGTTATTTTATGTGTATTTTGTATATTTATATTTATACAAATACACATTCTTTTATATTTATTTTATTTATTTATTTCGATATTAGTTTATATATATTTATATATATATATATATATTTTTAACAAATTTTACATTATATATTATATTTGCATTTCTATTTTAATATAATAAAATAAAAAAAAAAAAAAAAAAATAAAAAAAAATAAAAAATATACAAAATACACGTAAAACTAGAATTTGTATTTATATATATACAAAATACACATCAAATAATGTTAATTTGAATGAAAATATAGTAACAAACACACTTAAAATAACGTAAATATGTATGAAATATATATGCAAGATACATATTAAATAATGTAAATGTGTATAAAAAAATATATACAAAAAACACATAGAATAATGTCAAATCGTATCAAAATAAATATACAGAATATCAATAAAATAATGTAAATTTGTATGAAAATAAAGATGCAAAATTCCCCAAAAAACACATAAAATATTAAACATAAAACACATAAAATATTAAAATTTGTATTGAAATAAATATACAAAATGCATATAAAGTAAGGTAAATTTGTATTGAAAGAGATATTCAAAAATACATATAAAACAATGTAAATTTGTTTCAAAATATATATACGAATACAAAAAAAAATAACGTAGATTTCTATAAAAACATATTCAAAATACACATAAAATGAAGTAAATACGTATAAAAAAATGAATACAAAATACACATAAAAATTGTATCAAAATAAATAAACAAAATACCAGTAAAAGAATGTGTACTTGTATAAATATAAATATACAAAATACACATAAAATATCGTAAATTTGTATAAAACTATATACAAAAATACACAGAAGTAATTAAATTTGTATGAAAATATATATACAAAATACAGCTAAAATAAGCTAAATTTGAATTGAAATGTACATACAAAATACATAAAATAATGTAAATCTGTATCAAAATATTTATACAAATACATATAATAACGTAGATTTGTTTAAAAATATATAAACAAAATACACATTAAGTAATGTAAATACGTATAAAAAATATGTACAAAATACACATATAATCATGTAATTCGTATGAAAATAAATAAACAAAATAGCAATAAAATAATGTAAATTTGTATGAGAAAACATATATAAATAACGCAAATTTCTATAAAAATATATGTACAAAAATGCACATAAAATAAAGTAAATTTGCATAAAAATATATATACAAAACACACACTAAATAATGTAAATGCGTACATAAAATAACCTAAATTTGTATAAAACTATATACAAAAATACACAAAAATAATTTAAATTTGTTTGAAAAGAAATATACAAAATAAACATATAATTAGGTAAATTTGTATTGAAATACACTACAAAATACACATGAAATAATGTAAATTTGAATGAAAATATATAAACAAATACACTTAAAATAACGTAAATTTGTATAAAATATATATGCAAGATACACATTAAATAATGTAAATGTGTATAAAAAAATATATATAAAAAACAAATAGAATAATGTAAAATCGTATCAAAATAAATACACAGAATATCAATATAATAATGTAAATTTGTATGAAAATAAAGATGCAAAACTCCCAAAAATTTTCGCATTTTTTATAAAAATATATATACCAAAATACACATAAAATATCTAAATTTGAATTGAAATAAATATACAAAATGCATATACAGTAAGGTAAATTTGTATTGAAAGAGATATTAAAAAATACATATAAAACAATGTAAATTTGTTTCAAAATATATACACCAATACACATAATATAAAGTAGATTTCTATAGAAATATATATACAAAATACATATGAAATTATGTAAATACGTATAAAAATATATATACAAAATACATATCAAATAATGTAAATTCGTGTCCAAATAAATAAACAAAATATCATGAAAAGAATGTGTATTTGTATGAAAATAGATAATAGATAATAAATTTTTATAAAATATATATGCAAGATACACATTAAATAATGTAAATATGTATAAAAAAGTATATACAAAAAACAAATAGAGTAATGTAAAATCGTATCAAAATAAATACACCGAATATTAATAAAATAATGTAAATTTGTATGAAAATAAAGGTTGCAAAAGTCCCATAAAATAGCGCATTTCTTATAAAAATATATATACCAAAATGCACATCAAATATTTAAATTTGTATTGAAATAAATATACAAAATGCACATACAATAAGGTAAATTTGTATTGAAAGAGATATGCAAAAATACATATAAAACAATGTAAATTTGTTTCAAAATATATATACCAATACAAATAAAAAAAACGTAGATTTCTATAAAAATATATATACAAAATACACATAAAATTAAGTAAATACGTATAAAAAAATGTATACAAAATACACATAAAATAATGTAAATTCGAAATAAAATAAATAAACAAAATACCAATAAAAGAATGTGTATTTGGATAAATATAAATATACAAAATACACATACAAAATAAACATAAAATAAGGTAGATTTGTAATAAAATATATGTACAAAATACACATAAAATAATGTAAATTTATATGAAAATATATATACAAATACACATAAAATACCATGAATTTGTATAAAAATATATATTCAAATTAAATATCAAATAATGTAAAAGCGTATAAAAATATATATACAAAGTACATATAAAATAATGTAAATTCGTATCAATATAAATCAATAAAACATCAATAAAATAATATATATTTGAATGAAAATAAATTTACAAAATACACATAACATAACTAAAATTTGTATTAAAATATATACAAAAATACATAGAAATAATTTGAGTTTGTATGGAAATAGATATACAAAATACACATAATACATACACATATTTTTTTATACGTATTTACATTATTTAGTGTGTATTTTGTTTTTATATTTTCATACAAATTTACGTTATTATATGTGTATTTGTATAAATATTTTGATACAAATTTACTTTCTTTCATGTATTTTGTATATATATTTCAATTCAAATTTAGCTTATTTCGTGTGTATTTTGTATATATTTTCATACAAACTTAATTACTTCTGTGTAATTTTGTATATAATTTTTATACAAATTTACGTTATTTTATGTGTATTTTGTATATTTATATTTATACAAATACACATTATTTAATTGGGATTTTCTTTATTTATTTTGATACGAGATTACATTATTTTATGTGTATTTTGTATAAAAAAAAATTATACGTATTTGCCTCATTTTATGTGTATTTTGTATATATATTTTTATAGAAATCTACGTTATTTTATGTGTATTCAAATATATATTTTGAAACAAATTTACATTGTTTTATATGTATTTTATATGTCTATTTCAATATAAATTTACCTTATTTTATGTGCATTTTGTATATTTATTTTAATACAAATTTAATTTTTGATGTGTATTTTGGTATATATATTTTTATAAATAAAAATTATTTTTGTGTTTTTTTGTATATACATATAGAGTAAATTTCTAAGAAAATATATATTCAAAATACATATAAAATTATAAAAATAAGTATAAAAATATATATATCAAATACACCTAAAAAAATGAAAATTCGTATGTAATTAAATAAACCAATTTCCGATAAATGAACGTAAATTTGTAGGAAAATAAATATACAAAATACACATAAAATTACGAAAATTTGATTAAAAATATATACAAAAAAACAAAAAAATAAATTTCAATTTGTATGAAAATAGATATTCAAAATGCACATATAATTAGTTAAATTTGTATTTAAATACATGTACAAAATACACATAAAATAATGTAAATTTGTACGTTCTTTTATTGGAATTTTTTTTGATTTTGATACAATTTTCATTATTTTAGGTGTATTTGATATATATATATAAATATATATATATATATATATATATATATATATATATATATATATATATATATATATATATATATATATATATATATATATATATATATATATATATTTACATAATTTTATATATATTTTTAATATATATTTTCATAGAAATTTACTCTATTTTATGTGTATTCGTATATAAATTTGATACAAATTTACATTATTTATGTGTATTTCGCATATCTATTTCAATACAAATTTTCTTTATTGTATGAGCTTTTTGTATATTTATTTTGATAGAAATTTATAAATATACAAAATGCACATAAAATAAGGTAAATTTATATAAAACTATACACAAAGATACACAAAAGTAATTAAATTTGTATGAAAATAGATATACAAAATACACAAAATAAGCTTAATTTGAATTGAAATATATGTACAAAATACATAAAATAAAGTAAATTTGTATCAAAATATTTTTACAAATACACATATAATTACGTAAATTTTATATAAAAATATATAAACAAAATACATATTAAATAATGTAATTACGTATAAAAAATATATACAAAATACACATATAATCATGTAATTCGTATCAAAATAAATAAACAAAATACGAATAAAATAATGTAAATTTTTATGAGAAAACATATACAAAATACACATAAAATAAATAAATTTATATAAAAATGTATGTACAAAAATGCACATAAAATAAATTTGCATTAAAAAATATATACAAAACACACATTACATAATGTAAATGAGTATAAACATATGTATACAAAATACCTATGAAAAAATCTAAATTCGTATCGAGTTAAATAAAGAAAACACCAGTAAAATAATGTAATTTTGGATGAAAATATATATAGAAAATACACATAAAATTACGTAAATACAAATACAAATATTCACATAAAATAATTTAAAATTGAATGAAATAAATATACAAAATAATCATAAAATAAGGTAAATTTGTAATGAAAAATATGTAAAAATACACGTAAAATAATATAAATTTGTATGAAAATATATATACAAATACACATAAAATAACATGAATTTGTATAAAATTTGTATCAAAATAAATAGGAATACACACAATAAAATAATGTAAATTTTTATTAAAATATATATACAAAATACACATAAAATAATGTAAATACGTAGAAAAATATATATACAAAATACACATAAAATAATGTAAACTCGTATCAAAATAAATAAACAAAATTATAATAAATGATTGTATATTTGTAGGAAAATATATATACAAAATACAAATAAAATAACTAAAATTTGTATAAAAATAAATACAAAAATACACAAAAATAATTTAAATTTGTTTGAAAATAGATATGCAAAATACACATCAAGTTAGGCAAATTTGTATTGAAATACATATACAAAATACACATAAAATAATGTAAATTTGTATGAAAATATATAAACAAATACACATAAAATAACGTAAATTTGGATAAAATATATATACAAAATATACATTAAATAATGTAAATATGTATAAAAATAGTTATACAAAATACACATAGAATAATGTTAAATCGTATCAAAATAAATACAGAAAATATTAATAAAATAATTTAAATTTGTATGAAAATAAAGATACAAAATACCCATATAATAACGCATATATGCATAAAAATATATATACAAAAATACATATAAAATAATTAAATTTGTATTGAAATAAATATACAAAATTCATATACAATAAAGTAAATTTGTATTGAAATACATATGCAAAATACACATCAATAATGTAAATTTGTATCAAAATATATATACGAATACACATAAAATAGAGTAAATTTCTATGAAAATATTCATACAAAATACATATAAAATGATGTAAATAGTATTAAAATATATATAACAAATACATTTAAAATAATGTAAATTCGTATCAAAATAAACAAACAAAATTCCGATAAAAGAACGTATATTTGTAGGAAAATAAATATACAAAATACACATAAAATAACGAAAATTTGTATAAAAATATATACAAAAAAAACAAAAAGAATTTCAATTTTTATGAAAATTGATATGCAAAATACACATATAATTAGTTAAATTTGTACAAATTTGTACATGTACAAAATACACATAAAATAATAAAAATTTGTATGAAATGAAAACAAATACACATAAAATAACGTACATTTGTATTAAATATATATACAAAATACACATAGAAAATAATGTAAAATCGTATCAAAATAAATACACAAAATATCAATAAAATAATGTAATTTTGTATGAAAATAAAGATGCAAAATACCAATAAAATAAAGCATATTTTTATAAAAATACATATACATAAATACACATTCAATAATTAAATTTGTAGTAAAATTAATATACAAAATGCACATACAATAAGGTAAATTTTTATTAAAAAAAATATGCAAAATACACATAAAACAATGTAAATTTGTTTAAAAAAAATATATATATATATATATATATATATATATATATATATATATATATATATATATATATATATATATATATATATATATATATATATATATATATATATATATATTTACGAATACACATAAAATAACGCAGATTTCTATAGAAATATATATATACAAAATACACTTAAGATGCTGTAAATACGTATAAAAAAAATGTATACAAAATACACATAAAATAATGTAAATCTGTATCAAAATAAATAAACAAAATACCAATAAAAAAATGTGTATTTGTATAAAAATAAATATATAAAATATTTATTTCAATACAAATTTACCTAATTTTACGTGTATTTTGTATATTTCTTTTCATGCAAATTTAAATTATTTTTGTGTATTTTTTTATACAAAAAGGTAAATTTATATTGAAATAGATGTGCAAAATACTATAAAACAATGTAAAATTTGTTTCAAAATATATATACGAATACACATAAAATAACGTAAACTCGTATCGAAATAAATAAACAAAATACTAATAAAAGAATGTGTATTTGTATAAATATAAATATACAAAATACACATAAAATATCTTAAATTTATATAAAACTATATACAAAAATACACAAAAGTAGTTAAATTTGTATGAAAATAGATATACAAAATACACATAAAATAATATAAATTTGTGTATTTTTGTATATACTTTTATATCAATTTAAGTTATTTTATGTGTATTTTGTATATTTATATTTATACACATTCTTTTATTAGTATTTTGTTTATTTATTTCGATACGAGTTTACGTTATTTTATGTGTATTCGTATATATATTTTGAAACAATTTTTTTATATTTTATATGTATTTTGCACATCTATTTCAATATAAATTTACCTTATTGTATAAAAAAATACATAAAAATAATTTAAATTTGCATGAAAAGAAATATACAAAATACACGTAAAACTAGGTAAATTTGTATTGAAATACATATACAAAATACACATCAAATAATGTTAATTTGAATGAAAATATAGTAACAAACACACTTAAAATAACGTAAATATGTATGAAATATATATGCAAGATACATATTAAATAATGTAAATGTGTATAAAAAAATATATACAAAAAACACATAGAATAATGTCAAATCGTATCAAAATAAATATACAGAATATCAATAAAATAATGTAAATTTGTATGAAAATAAAGATGCAAAATTCCCCAAAAAACATTGCATTTTTAAAAAAAAATATTTATACCAAAATACACATAAAATATTAAAATTTGTATTGAAATAAATATACAAAATGCATATAAAGTAAGGTAAATTTGTATTGAAAGAGATATTCAAAAATACATATAAAACAATGTAAATTTGTTTCAAAATATATATACGAATACAAAAAAAAATAACGTAGATTTCTATAAAAACATATTCAAAATACACATAAAATGAAGTAAATACGTATAAAAAAATGAATACAAAATACACATAAAAATTGTATCAAAATAAATAAACAAAATACCAGTAAAAGAATGTGTACTTGTATAAATATAAATATACAAAATACACATAAAATATCGTAAATTTGTATAAAACTATATACAAAAATACACAGAAGTAATTAAATTTGTATGAAAATATATATACAAAATACAGCTAAAATAAGCTAAATTTGAATTGAAATGTACATACAAAATACATAAAATAATGTAAATCTGTATCAAAATATTTATACAAATACATATAATAACGTAGATTTGTTTAAAAATATATAAACAAAATACACATTAAGTAATGTAAATACGTATAAAAAATATGTACAAAATACACATATAATCATGTAATTCGTATGAAAATAAATAAACAAAATAGCAATAAAATAATGTAAATTTGTATGAGAAAACATATATAAATAACGCAAATTTCTATAAAAATATATGTACAAAAATGCACATAAAATAAAGTAAATTTGCATAAAAATATATATACAAAACACACACTAAATAATGTAAATGCGTACATAAAATAACCTAAATTTGTATAAAACTATATACAAAAATACACAAAAATAATTTAAATTTGTTTGAAAAGAAATATACAAAATAAACATATAATTAGGTAAATTTGTATTGAAATACACTACAAAATACACATGAAATAATGTAAATTTGAATGAAAATATATAAACAAATACACTTAAAATAACGTAAATTTGTATAAAATATATATGCAAGATACACATTAAATAATGTAAATGTGTATAAAAAAATATATATATAAAACAAATAGAATAATGTAAAATCTTATCAAAATAAATACACAGAATATCAATATAATAATGTAAATTTGTATGAAAATAAAGATGCAAAACTCCCAAAAATTTTCGCATTTTTTATAAAAATATATATACCAAAATACACATAAAATATCTAAATTTGAATTGAAATAAATATACAAAATGCATATACAGTAAGGTAAATTTGTATTGAAAGAGATATTAAAAAATACATATAAAACAATGTAAATTTGTTTCAAAATATATACACCAATACACATAATATAAAGTAGATTTCTATAGAAATATATATACAAAATACATATGAAATTATGTAAATACGTATAAAAATATATATACAAAATACATATCAAATAATGTAAATTCGTGTCCAAATAAATAAACAAAATATCATGAAAAGAATGTGTATTTGTATGAAAATAGATAATAGATAATAAATTTTTATAAAATATATATGCAAGATACACATTAAATAATGTAAATATGTATAAAAAAGTATATACAAAAAACAAATAGAGTAATGTAAAATCGTATCAAAATAAATACACCGAATATTAATAAAATAATGTAAATTTGTATGAAAATAAAGGTTGCAAAAGTCCCATAAAATAGCGCATTTCTTATAAAAATATATATATAAAAATGCACATCAAATATTTAAATTTGTATTGAAATAAATATACAAAATGCACATACAATAAGGTAAATTTGTATTGAAAGAGATATGCAAAAATACATATAAAACAATGTAAATTTGTTTCAAAATATATATACCAATACAAATAAAAAAAACGTAGATTTCTATAAAAATATATATACAAAATACACATAAAATTAAGTAAATACGTATAAAAAAATGTATACAAAATACATATAAAATAATGTAAATTCGAAATAAAATAAATAAACAAAATACCAATAAAAGAATGTGTATTTGGATAAATATAAATATACAAAATACACATACAAAATAAACATAAAATAAGGTAGATTTGTAATAAAATATATGTACAAAATACACATAAAATAATGTAAATTTATATGAAAATATATATACAAATACACATAAAATACCATGAATTTGTATAAAAATATATATTCAAATTAAATATCAAATAATGTAAAAGCGTATAAAAATATATATACAAAGTACATATAAAATAATGTAAATTCGTATCAATATAAATCAATAAAACATCAATAAAATAATATATATTTGAATGAAAATAAATTTACAAAATACACATAACATAACTAAAATTTGTATTAAAATATATACAAAAATACATAGAAATAATTTGAGTTTGTATGGAAATAGATATACAAAATACACATAATACATACACATATTTTTTTATACGTATTTACATTATTTAGTGTGTATTTTGTTTTTATATTTTCATACAAATTTACGTTATTATATGTGTATTTGTATAAATATTTTGATACAAATTTACTTTCTTTCATGTATTTTGTATATATATTTCAATTCAAATTTAGCTTATTTCGTGTGTATTTTGTATATATTTTCATACAAATTTAATTACTTCTGTGTAATTTTGTATATAGTTTTATACAAATTTACGTTATTTTATGTGTATTTTGTATATTTATATTTATACAAATACACATTCTTTTATTGGTATTTTGTTTATTTATTTTTATACGAATTTACATTATTTTATGTGTATTTTGTATACATTTTTTTATACGTATTTGCTTCATTTTATGTGTATTTTGTATATATATTTTTATAGAAATCTACGTTATTTTATGTGTATTCGTATATATATTTTGAAACAAATTTACATTGTTTTATATGTATTTTGCATATCTATTTCAATACAAATTTACCTTATTGTATGTGTTTTTTGTATATTTATTTTAATACAAATTTAATTTTTGATGTGTATTTTGGTATATATATTTTTATAAATAAAAATTATTTTTGTGTTTTTTTGTATATACATATAGAGTAAATTTCTAAGAAAATATATATTCAAAATACATATAAAATTATAAAAATAAGTATAAAAATATATATATCAAATACACCTAAAAAAATGAAAATTCGTATGTAATTAAATAAACCAATTTCCGATAAATGAACGTAAATTTGTAGGAAAATAAATATACAAAATACACATAAAATTACGAAAATTTGATTAAAAATATATACAAAAAAACAAAAAAATAAATTTCAATTTGTATGAAAATAGATATTCAAAATGCACATATAATTAGTTAAATTTGTATTTAAATACATGTACAAAATACACATAAAATAATGTAAATTTGTACGTTCTTTTATTGGAATTTTTTTTTTGATTTTGATACGAATTTTCATTATTTTAGGTGTATTTGATATATATATATATATATATATATATATATATATATATATATATATATATATATATATATATATATATATATATATATATATATATATATATATATATATATATATATATATATATATATATATATATATATATATATATATATATATATATATATATATATATATATATTTTCATAGAAATATATTTTATTTATGTGTATTCGTATATAAATTTGATACAAATTTACATTATTTATGTGTATTTCGCATATCTATTTCAATACAAATTTTCTTTATTGTATGAGCTTTTTGTATATTTATTTTGATAGAAATTTATAAATATACAAAATGCACATAAAATAAGGTAAATTTATATAAAACTATACACAAAGATACACAAAAGTAATTAAATTTGTATGAAAATAGATATACAAAATACACACAAAATAAGCTTAATTTGAATTGAAATATATGTACAAAATACATAAAATAAAGTAAATTTGTATCAAAATATTTTTACAAATACATATAATTACGTAAATTTTATATAAAAATATATAAACAAAATACATATTAAATAATGTAATTACGTATAAAAAATATATACAAAATACACATATAATCATGTAATTCGTATCAAAATAAATAAACAAAATACGAATAAAATAATGTAAATTTTTATGAGAAAACATATACAAAATACACATAAAATAAATAAATTTATATAAAAATGTATGTACAAAAATGCACATAAAATAAATTTGCATTAAAAAATATATACAAAACACACATTACATAATGTAAATGAGTATAAACATATGTATACAAAATACCTATGAAAAAATCTAAATTCGTATCGAGTTAAATAAAGAAAACACCAGTAAAATAATGTAATTTTGGATGAAAATATATATAGAAAATACACATAAAATTACGTAAATACAAATACAAATATTCACATAAAATAATTTAAAATTGAATGAAATAAATATACAAAATAATCATAAAATAAGGTAAATTTGTAATGAAAAATATGTAAAAATACACGTAAAATAATATAAATTTGTATGAAAATATATATACAAATACACATAAAATAACATGAATTTGTATAAAATTTGTATCAAAATAAATAGGAATACACACAATAAAATAATGTAAATTTTTATTAAAATATATATACAAAATACACATAAAATAATGTAAATACGTAGAAAAATATATATACAAAATACACATAAAATAATGTAAACTCGTATCAAAATAAATAAACAAAATTATAATAAATGATTGTATATTTGTAGGAAAATATATATACAAAATACAAATAAAATAACTAAAATTTGTATAAAAATAAATACAAAAATACACAAAAATAATTTAAATTTGTTTGAAAATAGATATGCAAAATACACATCAAGTTAGGCAAATTTGTATTGAAATACATATACAAAATACACATAAAATAATGTAAATTTGTATGAAAATATATAAACAAATACACATAAAATAACGTAAATTTGGATAAAATATATATACAAAATATACATTAAATAATGTAAATATGTATAAAAATAGTTATACAAAATACACATAGAATAATGTTAAATCGTATCAAAATAAATACAGAAAATATTAATAAAATAATTTAAATTTGTATGAAAATAAAGATACAAAATACCCATATAATAACGCATATATGCATAAAAATATATATACAAAAATACATATAAAATAATTAAATTTGTATTGAAATAAATATACAAAATTCATATACAATAAAGTAAATTTGTATTGAAATACATATGCAAAATACACATCAATAATGTAAATTTGTATCAAAATATATATACGAATACACATAAAATAGAGTAAATTTCTATGAAAATATTCATACAAAATACATATAAAATGATGTAAATAGTATTAAAATATATATAACAAATACATTTAAAATAATGTAAATTCGTATCAAAATAAACAAACAAAATTCCGATAAAAGAACGTATATTTGTAGGAAAATAAATATACAAAATACACATAAAATAACGAAAATTTGTATAAAAATATATACAAAAAAAACAAAAAGAATTTCAATTTTTATGAAAATTGATATGCAAAATACACATATAATTAGTTAAATTTGTACAAATTTGTACATGTACAAAATACACATAAAATAATAAAAATTTGTATGAAATGAAAACAAATACACATAAAATAACGTACATTTGTATTAAATATATATACAAAATACACATAGAAAATAATGTAAAATCGTATCAAAATAAATACACAAAATATCAATAAAATAATGTAATTTTGTATGAAAATAAAGATGCAAAATACCAATAAAATAAAGCATATTTTTATAAAAATACATATACATAAATACACATTCAATAATTAAATTTGTAGTAAAATTAATATACAAAATGCACATACAATAAGGTAAATTTTTATTAAAAAAAATATGCAAAATACACATAAAACAATGTAAATTTGTTTAAAAAAAAAAAAAAAAATATATATATATATATATATATATATATATATATATATATATATATATATATATATATATATATATATATATATATATATATATATATATATATATATATATATATATATATATATATATATATATATATATATATAATCTATAGAAATATATATACAAAATACACTTAAGATGCTGTAAATACGTATAAAAAAAATGTATACAAAATACACATAAAATAATGTAAATCTGTATCAAAATAAATAAACAAAATACCAATAAAAAAATGTGTATTTGTATAAAAATAAATATATAAAATATTTATTTCAATACAAATTTACCTAATTTTACGTGTATTTTGTATATTTCTTTTCATGCAAATTTAAATTATTTTTGTGTATTTTTTTATACAAAAAGGTAAATTTATATTGAAATAGATGTGCAAAATACTATAAAACAATGTAAAATTTGTTTCAAAATATATATACGAATACACATAAAATAACGTAAACTCGTATCGAAATAAATAAACAAAATACTAATAAAAGAATGTGTATTTGTATAAATATAAATATACAAAATACACATAAAATAACTTAAATTTATATAAAACTATATACAAAAATACACAAAAGTAGTTAAATTTGTATGAAAATAGATATACAAAATACACATAAAATAATATAAATTTGTGTATTTTTGTATATACTTTTATATCAATTTAAGTTATTTTATGTGTATTTTGTATATTTATATTTATACAAATACACATTCTTTTATTAGTATTTTGTTTATTTATTTCGATACGAGTTTACGTTATTTTATGTGTATTCGTATATATATATTTTTTACAAATTTTTTTTTTTTTTTTTTGCACATCTATTTCAATATAAATTTACCTTATTGTATAAAAAAATACATAAAAATAATTTAAATTTGCATGAAAAGAAATATACAAAATACACGTAAAACTAGGTAAATTTGTATTGAAATACATATACAAAATACACATCAAATAATGTTAATTTGAATGAAAATATAGTAACAAACACACTTAAAATAACGTAAATATGTATGAAATATATATGCAAGATACATATTAAATAATGTAAATGTGTATAAAAAAATATATACAAAAAACACATAGAATAATGTCAAATCGTATCAAAATAAATATACAGAATATCAATAAAATAATGTAAATTTGTATGAAAATAAAGATGCAAAATTCCCCAAAAAACATCGCATTTTTTAAAAAAATATTTATACCAAAATACACATAAAATATTAAAATTTGTATTGAAATAAATATACAAAATGCATATAAAGTAAGGTAAATTTGTATTGAAAGAGATATTCAAAAATACATATAAAACAATGTAAATTTGTTTCAAAATATATATACGAATACAAAAAAAAATAACGTAGATTTCTATAAAAACATATTCAAAATACACATAAAATGAAGTAAATACGTATAAAAAAATGAATACAAAATACACATAAAAATTGTATCAAAATAAATAAACAAAATACCAGTAAAAGAATGTGTACTTGTATAAATATAAATATACAAAATACACATAAAATATCGTAAATTTGTATAAAACTATATACAAAAATACACAGAAGTAATTAAATTTGTATGAAAATATATATACAAAATACAGCTAAAATAAGCTAAATTTGAATTGAAATGTACATACAAAATACATAAAATAATGTAAATCTGTATCAAAATATTTATACAAATACATATAATAACGTAGATTTGTTTAAAAATATTTTGATACAAATTTACTTTCTTTCATGTATTTTGTATATATATTTCAATTCAAATTTAGCTTATTTCGTGTGTATTTTGTACATTTTGTACAAATTTAATTACTTCTGTGTAATTTTGTATATAGTTTTATACAAATTTACGTTATTTTATGTGTATTTTGTATATTTATATTTATACAAATACACATTCTTTTATTGGTATTTTGTTTATTTATTTTTATACGAATTTACATTATTTTATGTGTATTTTGTATACATTTTTTTATACGTATTTGCTTCATTTTATGTGTATTTTGTATATATATTTTTATAGAAATCTACGTTATTTTATGTGTATTCGTATATATATTTTGAAACAAATTTACATTGTTTTATATGTATTTTGCATATCTATTTCAATACAAATTTACCTTATTGTATGTGTTTTTTGTATATTTATTTTAATACAAATTTAATTTTTGATGTGTATTTTGGTATATATATTTTTATAAATAAAAAAAAATGCGTTATTTTATGGGTATTTTGCTTCTTTATTTTCATAAAAATTTACATTATTTTATTAATATTCTGTGTATTTATTTTGTTACGATTTTACATTATTCTATTTGTGTTTTGTACATATTTTTTTTATACAAATCTACGTTATTTTAAGTGTATTTGTTTATGTTTTTTCATTCAAATTTACATTATTTTATGTGTATTTTGTATATTTATTTTCATACAAATTTAAAATATTTTTTTGTATTTTTGTATATAGTTTGATACAAATTTAGGTTATTTTATGTGTATTTTGTATATCTATTTTCATACAAATACACATTCTTTTATTGATATTTTGTTTATTTATTTTGACGCGAATTTACAGTATTTAATGTGTATTTTGTATATATATTTTTATACGTATTTACATCATTTCAAGTGTATTTTGTATATATATTCCTATAGAAATCAACGTTATTTTATGTGTATTCGTATATATATTTTGAAACAAATTTACACTGTTTTATGTGTATTTTGCGTTTTTTTTCAATACAAATTTACCTTATTGTATGTGCATTTTGTATTTTAATTTCAATACAAATTTAATTATTCTAAGTGTATTTTTGTATATGTAAAAAAAAAATGCTTTATTTTATGGGTATTTTGCATCTTTATTTTCATACAAATTTAAATTATTTTATTGATATTCTGTGTACCTATTTTGATACGATTTTACATTATTCTATGTATAACAAAAAAATATATACAGAATACACAAAAAGAGATATGCAAAATACATATAAACAATGTAAATTTGTTTCAAAATATATAAATACATGTACAAAATACACATAAAATAATGTAAATTAGTACGTTCTTTTATCGGAATTTTTTTTATTGATTTTGATACGAATTTTCATTATTTTAGGTGTATTTGATATATATATATATATATATATATATATATATATATATATATATATATATATATATATATATATATATATATATATATATATATATATATATATATATATATATATATATATATATATATATATTTTATACTTATTTACATAATTTTATATGTATTTTTAATATATATTTTTATAGAAATTTACTCTATTTTATGTGTATTCGTATATATATTTTGATACAAATTTACATTATTTATGTGTATTTCGCATATCTGTTTCAATATAAATTTTCTTTATTGTATGTGCCTTTTGTATATTTATTTTGATACAAATTTAATTATTTTATGTGTATTTTTGTATATATATTTTTAAATAAATATGCGTTATTATAATGGTATTTTGCATCTTTATTTTCATACAAATGTACATTATTTTATTGATAGTCTGTTTATTTATTTTGATACGATTTTACGTTATTCTGTGTATTTTGTATACATATTTTTAGGCATATTTACATTATTTAATGTCTATTTTGTACATATATTTTATGGAAATTTACGTTATCTTATGTGTATTTGTTTATATAGTTTCATACAAATTTATATTATTTTATGTGTATTTTGTATATGTATTTCTATAAAAATTTGCCTAATTTCATGTGTATTTTGCATATCTATTTTCAAACAAATTAAAAAAAAATATGTGTATTTTTGTATATATTTTTATACAAATTTTTGTTATTTTATTTGTATTTTGTATATATATTTTCCAACAAATATACATTCTTTTAGAGGAAATTTTGTTTATTTATTTTGATACGAATTTACATTATTTTATGTGTATTTTGTATATATATTTTTCTATGTATTTACATTATTTAATGTGTATTTTGTATATATATTTTCATAAAAATTTTCGTTATTTTATTGTGTGTATTCGTATATATTTTGATACAAATTTACTTTATTTTAGGTGTTTTTTGCATATCTATTTCAATAAAAATCTACCTTATTGTATGTGTATTTTGTATATTTATTTTAATACAAATTTAATTATTTTATGTGTATTTTTGTATATATATTTTTTTTAAATATGAGTTATTTTATGGGTATATTGCATCTTTAATTTTATAAATTTTTACATTACGTACATATCTTTTATACGTACTTACATTATTTAATGTGTATTTTGTTTATATATTTTTATACAAATTTACGTTATTATATGTGTATTTGAATATATATTTTGATACAAATTTACATTATTTTATGTATTTTCTATATATATTTCAATTCAAATTTAGCTTATTTTATGTGTCTTTTGTATATCTATTTTCATACAATTTTTTTGTTTTGTTTATTTTTGTATATAGTTTTATACAATTTTGCGTTATTTTATGTGTATTTTGTATATTTATATTTATACAAGTGCACATTCTTTTATTGGCATTTAGTTTATTTATTTTGATACGAATTTACATTATTTTATGTGTATTTTGTATACATTTTCTTATACGTATTTACTTCATTTTATGTGTATTCGTATATATATTTTGAAAGAAATTTACATTGTTTTATATGTATTTTGCATATCTATTTCAATACAAATTTACGTTATTGTATGCTCATTTTGTATATCTATTGTAATACAAATTTAAATATTTAATGTGTATTTTGGTATATATATTTTCATAAAAAATGCGTTGTTTTATGGGTATTTTGCATCTTTATTTTAATACAAATTTACATAATCTTATTAATATTCTGTTTATTTATTTTGATACTATTTTACATTAATCTATTTGTCTTTTGTATATATTTTTTTATACATATTTACAATATTTAGTGTGTATTTTATATATATATTTCATACAAATTTACGTTTTTTTAAGTGTATTTGTTTATATATTTTCATTCAAATTTACATTATTTTATGTGTACTTTGTATATGTATTTCAATACAAATTTACCTAATTTTATGTGTATTTTGTATATTAATTTTCATACAAATTCAAATTATTTTTTGTGTATTTTTGTATAGAGTTTTATACAAATTTACAATATTTAATGTGTATTTTGTATATCTATTTTCATACAAATACACATTCTTTTATTGATATTTTGTTTATTTATTTTGACACGAATTTACATTATTTAATGTGTATTGTGTACATATATTTTTATACGTATTTACGTCATTTCATCTATTTTTTGTATATATATTTCTATAGAAATCTACGTTATTTTATGTGTATTCGTATATATATTTTGAAACAAATATACATTGTTTTATGTGTATTTTGCATATTCTTTCAATACAAATTTACCTTATTGTATGTGCATTTTGTATATATATATATATATATATATATATATATATATATATATATATATATATATATATATATATATATATATATATATATATATATATATATATATATATATATATATATATATATATTCCTACAAATATATATTCTTTTATTGGAATTTTGTTTATTTATTTTGATACGAATTTAAATTATTTTATGTGTATTTTGTATATGTATTTTTCTACGTATTTACAATTTTTTATGTGTATTTTGTATATATATTTTCAAAAAAATTTACGTTATTTTATTGTGTGTATTTGTATCTATTTTGATACAAATTTACATTATTTTATGTGTATTTTGCATTTCTATTTCAATACAGATTTACCTTATAGTATGTGTATTTTGTGTATTTATTTTAATACAAATTTAATTATTTTCTGTGTATTTTTGTATATATTTTTTTTTAAATATGAGTTATTGTATGTGTATTTTGTATATCTATTTTCATACAAATTTAATTACTTTTGTGTATTTTTGTATATACTTTTATATCAATTTACGTTATTTTATGTGTATTTTGTATATTTATATTTATCCAAATACACATTCTTTTATTAGTATTTTCTTTAGTATTAGTATTTCGATACGAGTTTACATTATTTTATGTGTATTTTGTACACATTTTTTTTATACGTATTTACTTCATTTTATATGTATTTTGTATATATATCATTATAGAAATCTGCGTTATTTTATGTGTTTTCGTATATATATTTTGAAACAAATTTACATTGTTTTATATGTATTTTGCAAATCTATTTCAATACAAATTTACCTTATTGTGTGTGCATTTCGTATATTTATTTTAATACAAATTCAAATATTTTATGTGTGTTTTTGTATATATATTTTTATAAAAAATGCGTTATTTTATGGGTATTTTGCATCTTTATTTTCATGCAAATTTATATTTTTTTATTAATATTCTGTGTATTTATTTTGATACGATTTTACATTATTCTATTTGTGTTTTGTATATATTTTTTTATACATATTTACATTATTTAATGTGTATTTTGTATATATATTTCATACAATTTTACGTTATTTTAAGTGTATTTGTTTATATATTTTCTTTAAAACTTACATTATTTTATGTGTATTTTGTATATGTATTTCAATACAAATTTGCCTAATTTTATGTGTATTTTGCATATCTATTTTCAAACAAATTTAAATAATTTTTGTTTGTTTTTGTATATATTTTTATACAAATTTTAGTTATTTTATTTGTATTTTCTATACATATTTTCCTACAAATATACATTCTTTTATTGGAATTTTATCTATTTATTCTGATACGAATTTACTTTATTCTATGTGTATTTTGTATATATATTTTTCTACGTATTTACATTATTTTATGAGTATTTTCTTTATATATTTTCATAAAAATTTACTTAATTTTATTGTGTGTATTCGTATATAATTTGATACAAATTTTATACAAATTCATGTTATTTTATGTGTATTTGTATATATATTTTCATACAAATCTACATTATTTTATGTGCATTTTTACATATATTTCATTACAAATTTACCTTATTTTATTTTTATTTTGAATATTTATTTCCTTCAATTTTAAATTATTTTATGTGTATATATGTATTTGTATTTAGGTTATTTTATGTGTATTTTCTATATATATTTTCATCAGAAATTACATTATTTTATTGGTATTTTGTTAGTTTAATTCGATACGAATTTAGATTATTTCATAGGTATTTTGTATACATATTTTTATACGCATTTACATTATTTAATGTGTGTTTTGTATATTTATTTTTATGCAAATCTACTTTATTTTATGTGTATTTGTATAAATATTCAAAATGCACATAAAATGAGGTAAATTTATATAAAACAATATATAAAGATACACAAAAGTAATTAAATTTGTATGAAAATAGATATACAATATACATACAAAATAAGCTTAATTTGAATTGAAATATATGTACAAAATACATAAAATAAAATAAATTTGTATCAAAATATTTTTACAAATACACATATAATTACGTAAATTTTATATAAAAATATTTAAACAAAATACACAATAAATAATGTAATTACGTATAAAAAAATATATACAAAATACACATATAATCATGTAATTCGTATCAAAATAAATAAACAAAATACCAATAAAATAATGTAAATTTTTATGAGAAAACATATACAAAATACACATAAAATAAATAAATTTCTATAAAAATATATGTACAAAAATGGACATAAAATAAATTTGCCTTAAAAAATATATACAAAACACACATTACATAATGTAAATGAGTATAAACATATGTATACAAAATACCTATGAAAAAATCTAAATTCGTATCGAGTTAAATAAAGAAAATACCAATAAAATAATGTATTTTTTTATGAAAATATATATAGAAAATACTTAAAAAAATGTAAATATAAATACAAATATACATAAAATAATTTAAAAATGAATGAAATAAATATACAAAATAATCATAAAATAAGGTAAATTTGTAATGAAAAATATGAAAAAATACCCGTAAAATAATATAAATTTGTATAAAAAAAATATATACAAATACACATCAAATAACATGAATTTGTATAAAATTTGTATCAAAATAAATAGGAATACACACAATAAAATAATATAAATTTTTAAAATATATATATATATATATATATATATATATATATATATATATATATATATATATATATATATATATATATATATATATATATATATATATATATATATATATATATATATATATATATATATATATATATATATATATATATATATATATATATATATATATATATATATATATATATATATATATATATATATATATATATATATATATATATATATATATATATATATATATATATATATATATATATATATATATATATATATATATATATATATATATATATATATATATGTATATTTGTAGGAAAATGTATATACAAAATACAAATAAAATAACTAAAATTTGTATAAAAATAAATACAAAAATACACAAAAAGAATTTAAATTTGTTTGAAAATAGATATGCATAATACACATAAAGTTAGGCAAATTTGTATTGAAATACATATACAAAATACACATAAAATAATGTAAATTTGTATGAAAATATATAAACAGATACACATAAAATAACGTAAATTTGGATAAAATATATATACAAAATATACATTAAATAATGTAAATATGTATAAAAATATATATACAAAATACACATAGAATAATGTGTATATCAATAAAATAATTTAAATTTGTATGAAAATAAAGATGCAAAATACCCATATAATAACGCATATATGCATAAAAATATATATACAAAAATACACATGAAATAATTAAATATGTATTGAAATAAATATACAAAATGCATACCCAATAAAGTAAATTTGTATTGAAATACATATGGAAAATACACATCAATAATGTAAATTTGTATCAAAATATATATACGAATACACATAAAATAGAGTAAATTTCTATGAAAATATACATACAAAATACATATAAAATGATGTAAATAGTATATATATATATATATATATATATATATATATATATATATATATATATATATATATATATATATATATATATATATATATATATATATATATACGTTGTTGCCTATTGCGCCGGTAGGCATCTTTCCGGTGGGGCCTGATGATCGGCCCAAGGCTTCTTCCAGGTGGGGCCTGATGGTCGGCCCAGCCCGTTCTGGCGCATGCGAGTGTTTATAGTGGCGCCATCTTGCATTGGCTCATGCTGCCCCCCGGAACTCGTTCTTGATTCGCTTGGACGGCTTCCTCTAGAGTCCGGGTTGATGGGTGGTCTTCAGGACAGCATGTGGGTAGTTTTAAGCCACTCGGCGGTGACTGAAAAATCCGAGTGGCAGCGTGAGGATTCGAACCCGCGTCGTCCATCACGCGGCGAATGTATACCAAATACACCTAAAACAATGTAAATTCGTATCAAAATAAACAAACAAAATTCCGATAAAAGAACGTATATTTGTAGGAAAATAAATATACAAAATACACATAAAATAACGAAAATTTGTATAAAAATATATACAAAAAAAAAACAAAAATAATTTCAATTTTTATGAAAATTGATATACATTTTTTTTTTTTTACAGCCAAGGAGGCAGCTCAAGGGCGCAAAGAAAAAAAAAAGAAAAAAGGCCCGCTACTCACTGCTCCCGAACAGAGGTTAAAGGAGTGTCCAAAATCAAAGGTTAATTTCGGGAGGAGAGGTGTCCTGATACCCTCCTCTTGAAAGAGTTCAAGTTGTAGGCAGGAGGAAATACGGATGAAGGAAGATTGTTCCAGAGTTTACCAGCGTGAGGGATGAAGGAGTGAAGATGCTGGTTAACTCTTGCATAAGGGGTTTGGACAGTATAGGGATGAGCATGAGTAGAAAGTCGAGTGCAGCGGGGCCGCGGGAGGGGGGGAGGCATGCAGTTAGCAAGTTCAGAAGAGCAGTCAGCGTGGAAATATCGATAGAAGATAGAAAGAGAGGCAACATTGCGGCGGAATTTAAGAGGTAGAAGACTATCAGTATGAGGAGGAGAGCTGATGAGACGAAGAGCCTTAGCCTCCACTCTGTCCAGAAGAGCTGTGTGAGTGGAGCCCCCCCACACATGAGATGCATACTCCATACGAGGGCGGACAAGGCCCCTGTATATGGACAGCAACTGTGCAGGGGAGAAGAACTGGCGGAGACGGTACAGAACGCCCAGCCTCGAGGAAGCTGATTTAGTAAGAGATGAGATATGAAGTTTCCAGTTAAGATTTTGAGTTAAGGATAGACCGAGGATGTTTAGTGTTGAGGAAGGTGATAGCTGGGTGTTGTCAAAGAATAGGGGATAGTTGTTTGGAAGATTGTGTCGAGTGGATAGGTGGAGAAACTGTGTTTTTGAGGCGTTGAAGGACACCAGGTTCTTCTTGCCCCAATCGGAAATAATAGTAAGGGCTGAGGCTAAGCGTTCTGCAGCCTCCAGCCTTGAGTCGTTAAGTTCCTGAAGGGTGGGTCTTCTATTAAAAGAAGTTGAATAATGCAGAGTGGAGTCGTCGGCGTAGGAATGGATAGGACAGTTCGTTTTGGAAAGAAGATCATCAATGAACAACAGAAAAAGAGTGGGAAATAGGACAGAACCCTGTGGGACACCACTGTTAATAGATTTAGGGGAAGAACAGTGACCGTCTACCACGGCAGAAATAGAACGGTCAGAAAGGAAACTGGAGATAAAGGTACAGAGAGAAGGATAGAAACCGTAGGAGGGTAGTTTAGAAAGCAAAGATTTGTGCCAGACCCTATCAAAAGCTTTTGATATGTCCAGCGCAATAGCAAAAGTTTCACCGAAACGGGTAAGAGAGGATGACCAAGAGTCAGTTAAGAAGGCTAGGAGATCACCAGTAGAACGCCCCTTGCGGAACCCATACTGGCGATCAGATAGAAGGTCAGAAGTGGAAAGGTGCTTTTGAATCTTCCGGTTAAGGATTGATTCAAAAGCTTTAGATAGACAAGAAAGTAAAGCAATAGGACGGTAGTTTGAGGGATTGGAGCGGTCACCCTTCTTAGGTACAGGCTGTATGAAGGCATACTTCCAGCAAGAAGGAAAGGTAGATGTTGACAGGCAGAGGCGAAAGAGTTTGACCAGGCAGGGTGACAGCACGGAGGCACAGTTTTTAAGGACAATAGGAGGCACCCCATCAGGTCCATAAGCCTTCTGAGGATTGAGGCCAGAGAGGGCATAGAAAACTTCATTTTGAAGAATCTTTATAACAGGCATAAAGGAGTCAGAGGGGGGATGAGTAGGAGGAATATGCCCAGAATCGTCCAGAGTGGAGTTTTTAGAAAAAGTTTGAGAGAAGAGTTCAGCCTTAGAGATAGATGAGACGGCAGTGTTGCCGTCAGGACTGAGGAGTGGAGGGAAAGATGAAGAAGTGAAGTTGGAGGAGATATTTTTGGCTAGATGACAGAAGTCACGGGAAGAGTTAGAGAAAGCAAGGTTTTGACATTTTCTATTAATGAAAGAATTTTTGGTTAGTCGGAGAATAGATTTGGCATGATTTCGGGCAGAAATGTAAAGTTCATAATTAGCATTAGTTTGAAGGCTCTGGTACCTTTTGTGAGCTACCTCTCTATCATTGACAGCACGAGAACAAGCATGATTAAACCAAGGCTTTTTAGCGTGAGGAGTAGAGAAAGAACGAGGAATGTATGCCTCCACCAGAGACAATCACCTCTGTGATGCGTTGAGCACACACAGAGGGGTCTCTATCCTGGAAGCAATAATCATTCCACGGGAAATCGGAAAAGTACATCCTCAGGTCGTCCCACCGAGCTGAAGCAAAATGCCAGAAGCATCACCTCCTCGGTGGGTCCAGAGGGTGTACAGGAGCGATAGGACAGGATGCAGAAATAAGATTGTGATCGGAGGAGCCCAACGGAGAGAACAGTTTGACAGAATAAGCAGAAGGGTTTGAGGTAAGGAAGAGGTCTAGAATGTTGGGCCGATCTCCAAGACGGTCGGGAATACGTGTAGGGTGCTGGACCAACTGCTCTAGGTCGTTGAGGATAGCAAAGTTGTAGGCTTGTTCACCAGGATGGTCAGTGAAAGAGGATGAAAGCCAAAGCTGGTGGTGAACATTGAAATCTCCTAGGATGGAGATTTCAGCGAAGGGAGAGTGGGTCAAGATGTGCTCCACTTTAGAATTCAAATAGTCAAAGAATTTTACATAGTTGGTAGAGTTAGGTGAGAGATAAACAGCACAGATGTATTTAGTAATAGAATGACAGTGAAGTCTTAACCAGATGGTGGAAAATTCAGAAGAGTCAAGGTCGTGGGCACGAGAGCAAGTGATGTCGTTGCGCACGTAGGCGCAACATCCAGCTTTGGATTGAAATTTAGGATAGAGATAGTAGGAGGGAACAGAGTAGAGATTGCTGTCAGTAGCCTCAGAAACCTGTGTTTCGGTAAGGAAGAGAAGGTGAGGTTTAGAGGAGGAGAGATGATGTTCCACAGAATGAAAATTAGAGCGAAGACCGCGAATGTTGCAGAAATTGAGAAGAAAGAGGTTCGAGGAGTTATCAAGACACCTCTCGGGTCGGCAGCCAGAAGGGGAGTCCTCCCTGGGGGAATTTATGGTCCCCCCCCCAGGCGGGGACTCCGAGGCATTGCTTAATTGAGCCATTTTGAATTTTGAATTGTAGAAACAGGTGTATATGTTATGTGAATGTAGTGTGGTGTGGATAAAGAGAGGATCTGTCTTTAGAGAGCATGCTGAACTACTCTCCGGTGTTGGTGAGACAATAGGGAAACGGTTAGTGAGGACATGGGAAGGGTCTTTGGAGGGCTTCAGCTCCCTTCTCACCTCCCATATATACCTCACCGGGAGTGGCTTGCGCCCGTTCGGTAGGTGTCTTCCTACCTACTCCATATGTACAAAAATGAACATTAAATAAATTTGCATAAAAATATATATACAAAACAAACATTAGATAATGTAAATGAGTATAAAAATATGTATACAAAATACCTATGAAATAGTATAAATTCGTATCGAATTAAATTAAGAAATACCAATAAAATAATGTAATTTTGGATGAAAAGATATATACAAAATACACATAAAATAACCTAAATACAAATACAAATATACACATAAAATAATTTAAAATTGAATGAAATAAATATACAAAATAAACATAAAATAAGGTAAATTTGTAATGAAATATATGAAAAAATACACATAAAATAATATAAATTTGTATGAAAATATATATACAAATACACATTAAATAACATGAATTTGTATAAAATTTGTATCAAAATATATACTTATACACACAATAAAATAACGTAATTTTTTTATGAAAATGTATATACAAAATACACATAAAATAATTTAAATACGTAGAAAAATATATATACAAAAAACACATAAAATAATGTAAATATGTATGAAAATATATAAACAAATACACATAAAATAATGTAAATTTGGATAAAATATATATACAAAATGAACATTAAATAATGTAAATATGTATAAAAAAAATATATACAAAAAACACATAGAATAATATTAAATCGTATCAAAATAAATAAAGAGAATATCAATAAAATAATGTAAATTTGTATGAAAATAAAGATGCAAAATATCCATATAATAACACATATTTGCATAAAAATATATTTACAAAAATACATATAAAATAATTAAATTTGTATTAAAATAAATATACAAAATGCACGTACAATAAAGTAAATTTGTATTGAAATAGATATGCAAAATACACATTAATAATGTAAATTTGTATCAAAATATATATACGAATACTCATAAAATAGAGTAAATTTCTATGAAAATATACATACAAAATAGATATACAAAATACACATATAACTAGTTAAATTTGTATTTAAATACATGTAAAAAAAACACATAAAATAAAGTAGATTGTATGAAATGAAAACAAATACATTTTATATATAATATATATACAAAATACACATAGAATAATGTAAAATCATATCAAAATAAATGCGCAGAATATCAATAAAATAGTGTAAATTTGTATGAAAATAAAGATGCAAAATACCCATAAAATAAAGCATATTTTTATAAAAATACATATACAAAAATACACATAGATTAATCAAATTTGTATTAAAATTAATATACAAAATGCACATACAATAAGGTAAATTTGTATTGAAAAAATATGCAAAATACACATAAAACAATGTAAATTTGTTTCAAAATATATATACGAATACACATAAAATAACGCAGATTTCTATAGAAATATATATACAAAATACACTTGAAATAATGTAAATACGTATAAAAATATATATACAAAATACACATTAGATAATGTTAATTCGTGTCAAAATAAATAAACAAAATATCATGAAAAGAATGTGTATTTGTATGAAAATAGATATACAAAATACACATAAAATAACATAAATTTGTATAAAACTATAAACAAAAATACACAAAAATAATTTTGAGATTTTAATTTTGGGAAAAGGTGTATATGTTGTGTGAATGCAGTGTGGTGTGGATAGAGAGAGGATCTGTCTTTAGAGAGCATGCTGAACTACTCTCTGGTGTTGGTGAGACAATAGGGAAACGGTTAGTGAGGACATGGGAAGAGTCTTTGGAGGGCTTCAGCTCCGTTCTCACCTCCCATATATACCTCACCGGGAGTGGCTTGCGCCCGCTCGGTAGGTGTCTTCCTACCTACTCCAGCCTAAATACACATATAATTAGTTAAATTTGTACAAATTTGTACATGTACAAAATACACATAAAATAATGAAAATTTGTATGAAAGGAAAACAAATACACATAAAATAACGTACATTTGTATTAAATATATATGCAAAATACACATAGAAAATAATGTAAAATCGTATAAAAAAATACACAAAATATCAATAAAATAATGTAAATTTGTATGAAAATAAAGATGCAAAATACCAATAAAATAAAGCATATTTTTATTAAAAGACATATACATAAATACACATTCAATAATTAAATTTGTAGTAAAATTAATATACAAAATGCACATACAATAAGGTAAATTTTTATTAAAAAAAATATGCAAAATATACATAAAACAATGTAAATTTGTTTCAAAATATATATACGAATACACATAAAATAACGCAGATTTCTATAGAAATATATATACAAAATACACTTGAGATGCTGTAAATACGTATAAAAATATATATACAAAATAGACATTAAATAATGTAAATTCGTGTCAAAATAAATAAACAAAATATCAATAAAAGAATTTGTATTTGTATGAAAATAGATATACAAAATACACATAAAATAACGTAAATTTGTATAAAACTATATACAAAAATACACAAAAATAATTTAAATTTGTTTGAAAATAAGTATACAAAATACACAAAAAATTAGGTAAATTTGTATTGAAATACATTTACAAAATACACATAAAATAATGTAAATTTGAATGAAAATATATAAACAAATACACTTAAAATAACGTAAATTTGTATAAAATATATATACAAAAAACACATTAAGTAATGTAAATATGTATAAAAAAATATATACAAAACCCAAATAGTTACGTTATTTTAAGTGTATTTGTTTATATATTTTCATTCAAATTTATATTATTTGATGTGTATTTTGTATATGTATTTCAATACAAATTTACCTAATTTTATGTGTATTTTGTATATTTCTTTTCAAACAAATTTAAATTATTTTTGTGTATTTTTGTATATAGTTTTGTACTAATTTAGTTTATTTTATGTACGCATTTACATTATTTAGTGTGTGTTTTGTATATATATTTTTATGCAAATTTACTTTATTTTATGTGCATTTTTGTACATATATTTTTATAGAAATTTGCGTTATTTGTATATGTTTTCTCATAAAAATTTACATTATTTTATTGCTATTTTGTACATATTTTTTATACGTATTTACATTACTGAATGTGTATTTTGTTTATATATTTTTAAACAAATCTACGTTATTATATGTATTTGTATAAATATTTTGATACAGATTTACATTATTTTATGTATTTTGTATGTACATTTCAATTCAAATTTAGCTTATTTTAGCTGTATTTTGTATATATATTTTCATACAAATTTAATTATTTCTGTGTATTTTTGTATATAGTTTTATTCAAATTTACGATATTTTATGTGTATTTTGTATATTTATATTTATACAAATACACATTCTTTTACTGGTATTTTGTTTATTTATTTTGATACGATTTTTATGTGTATTTTGTATTCATTTTTTTATACGTATTTACTTCATTTTATGTGTATTTTTTATATATTTTTATAGAAATCTACCTTATTTTATGTATATTCGTATATATATTTTGAAACAAATTTACATTGTTTTATATGTATTTTGCATATCTATTTCAATACAAATTTACCTTATAGTATCTGCATTTTTTATTTTTATTTTAATACAAATTTTAATATTTTATGTGTATTTTGGTATATATATTTTTATAAAAAATGCGTTATTTTATGGCTATTTTGCATATTTATTTTCATACAAATTTACATTATTTTATTAATATTCTGTGTATTTATTTTTGATACGATTTTACATTATTCTATTTGTGTTTTGTATATATTTTTTTATACATATTTACATTATTTAATGTGTATTTTGTATATATATTTGATACAAATTTACGTTATTTTAAGTGTTTATATTTATATATTTTCATTCAAATTTTCATTATTTTATGTGTATTTTGTATATGTATTTCAATACAAATTTACCTAATTTTATGTGTATTTTGTATATTTATTTTCATACAAATTTAAATAATTTTTGTGTATTTTCGTATATAGTTTTATAGAAACTTAGGTTATTTTATGAGTGTTTTGTATATATATTTTCATAGAAATACACATTCTTTTATTGATATTTTGTTTATTTATTTTGACGAGAATTTAAATTATTTAATGTGTATTTTGTATATATATATATTTTTATACGTATTTACGTCATTTCATGTGTATTTTGTATATATATTTCTATAGAAATCTACGTTATTTTATGTATATTTGTATACAGATTTTTAAACAAATTTACACTTTTATGTGCATTTTGTATATTTTTTCAATACAAATTTATCTTATTGTACGTGCATTTTGTATATTAATTTTAATTTTTAATCTAATTATTCTATGTGTATTTTTGTATATGTATTTTTTTAAAAATATGCTTTATTTTATGGGTATTTTGCATCTTTATTTTCATACAAATTTACATTATTTTATTGATATTCTGTGTATTTATTTTGATACGATTTTATATTATTCTATGTATATTTTGTATATCTATTTTATACAAATGTACGTTATTTTATGTGAATTTGTTTTCATTTCATACAAATTTGCATTATTTTATGTGTATTTTGTACATGTATTTAAATACAAATTTAACTAATTATATGTGTATTTTGTATATCTATTTTCATACAAATTGAAATTTATTTTTTTGTTTTTTGTATATATTTTTATTCAAATTTTCGTAATTTTATGTGTATTTTGTATATTTATTTTCCTACAAATATACGTTCTTTTATCGGAATTTTGTTTATTTATTTTGATACGAATTTTCATTTTTTTAGGTGTATTTGATATATATATTTTTATACTTATTTACATAATTTTATATGTATTTTGAATATATATTTTCATAGAAATTTAATCTATATGTTTATACAAAAAAACACAAAAATAATTTAAATTTGTATTGAAATAAATATACAAAATACACATAAAATTATGTAAATTTGTATTGAAATACATATACAAAATACACTTAAAATAATGTAAATTTGAATGAAATTATATAAACAAATACACTTAAAATAACGTTAATTTGAATAAAATATATATAAAAAATACACATTAAATAATAAAAATGTGTAAAAAAAATATATACAAAACACAAATAGTATAATATAAAATCGTATCAAATTATATACACAGAATATTGATAAAATAATGTACATTTGTATGAAAACTTAGATGCAAAATACCTATAAAATAACGCAATTTTTATAAAATTATATATACCAAAATACACATAAAATATTTGAACTAGTATTAAAATAAATATACAAAATGCACATACAATAAGGTAAATTTGTATTGAAATAGATATGCAAAAAACATATAAAACAATGTAAATTTATTTCAAAATATATATACGAATACCCATAAAATAACGTAGATTTCTATACATATATACATACAAAATACAAATAAAATTATGTAAAAACGAATCAAAAATGTATACAAAATACACATAAAATAATGTAAATTCGTATAAATATAAATAAACAAAATACCAATAAGAGAGTGTGTATTTGTATAAATATAAATATACAAAATGCACATAAAATAACGTAAATTTGTATAAAACTATATACAAAAATACACAGAAGTAATTAAATTTGTATGAAAATAGATATACAAAATACACACAAAATAAGCTAAATTTGAATTGAAATATATATACAAAATACATAAAATAAAGTAAATTCGTTTCAAAATATTTTTAACAAATACACATATAATAACGTAAATTTTTAAAAAAATATATGAACAAAATACACATTAAGTAATGTAAATACGTATAAAAAAATATTTACAAAATACATAAATAACCAAGTCATTCGTATCAAAATAAATAAACAAAAAACTAATTAAATAATGTAAATTTGTATGAGAAAACATATACAAAATACACATAAAATAACGTTTTAAGTTTCTATAAAAATATATGTACAAAAATGCACATAAAATTAGTTTGCATAAAAAAAATATATACAAAACACACATTAGATAATGTAAATGAGTATAAAAATTTGTATACAAAATACCTATGAAATAATCTAAATTCGTATCGAGTTAAATTAAGAAAATAACAATAAAATAATGTAATTTTGGATGAAAATATATATAGAAAACACATAAAATAACCTAAATACAAATTCAAATGCACACATTAAATAATTTAAAATTGAATTGAATAAATATACAAAATCAACATAAAATAAGGTAAATTTGTAATAAAATATAAACAAGAATACACATAAAATAATAAAAATTTGTATGAAAATATATATACAAATACACATAAAATAACATGAATTTGTATAAAATTTGTTTCAAAATATATACGAATACACACAATAAAATAACGTAAATTTTTATGAAAATGTATATATAAAATACACATAAAATAATTTAAATACGTAGAAAATTATATATACAAAATAAACATAAAATAATGTAAATTCGTAAAAAAATAAATACACAAAATTCCAATAAAAGAATGTATATTTGTAGGAAAATAGGAAATATATACAAAAAACAAATAAAATAACTAAAATGTGTATAAAAATATATAAAAAAATACACCAAAATAATTTGAATTTTTTGAAAATAGATATGCAAAATACACATAAAGTTAGGCAAATTTGTATTGAAATACATATACAAAACTCACATAAAATAATGTAAATTTGTATGAAAATATATAAACAAATACATATAAAATAACGTAAATTTGGATAAATATATATATATACAATATACATTAAATATGTATAATATGTATAAAATATATTATATTATATATATTTTTTGATATTTTTGTTATATATATATTATTTTTTTTTTTTTTTTTATAAATTTTTTTTTTTTTTTTTTTTTTTTTTTTATTTTTTTTTATATTTTTTTTTTTTTTTTTTTTTTTATTTTTTTTTATTTTATTTTTTTTTTTTTTTTTTTATTTATATTTTTATTATTATTTATTATATTTTTATTTTGATACATGATAAATTTACATTATTTTATGTATTTTGTATATATATATTTCAATTCAAATAGCTTATTTTATGTAATTTGTATATATATTTATTTTAATACAAAATCAAATATTTTATGTTTTTTCGTATATATATTTTTATAAAAAATGCGTTATTTTATGGGTATTTTGCATCTTAATTTTCATACAAATTTACATTATTTTATTAATATTTTCTGTATTTATTTTGATACGATTTTACATTATTTTATTTGTGTTTTGTATATATTTTTTTATACATACTTACATTATTTAATGTGTTTTTTGTATATATATTTGATACAAATTTACGTTATCTTAAGTCTATATGTTTATATATTTTCATTCAAATTTACATTATTTTATGTGTATTTTTTATATGTATTTCAACACAAATTTATCTAATTTTATGTTTTTTGTATATTTATTTTCATACAAGTTTAAATTATTTTTGTGTATTTTTCTATATAGTTTTATACAAATTTAGGTTATTTTATGTGTATTTTGTACATCTATTTTCATTCAAATACACATTCTTTTCATGATATTTTGTTTATTTATTTTGACACGAATGAACATTATTTAATGTGTATTTTGTATATATATTTTTATACGTATTTACATTATTTCAAGTGTATTTTGTATATATATTTCTATAGAAATCTGCGTTATTTTAAATGTATTCGTATATATATTTTGAAACAAATTTACATTTTTTTATGTGTATTTTGCATATTTTTTCAATATAAATTTACCTTATTGTATGTGCATTTTGTATATTAATTTTAATACAAATTTGATTAATCTATGTGTATTTTTGTATATGTATTTTTAAAATAATATGCTTTATTTTATGGGTATTTTGCATCTTTATTTTCATACATATTTACATTATTTTATTGATATTTTGTGTATTTATTTTGATATGATTTTACATTATTCTATGTGTATTTTGTATATATATTTTATATGAAATGTATTCGTTTTCATTTCATACAAATCTATATTATTTAATGTGTTTTTTGTACATGTATTTAAATACAAATTTAACTAGTTATATATGTATTTTGAATATCTATTTTGTATGTATATTTTCACAGAAATTTCTCTATTTTATGAGTATTCGTATATATATTTTGATACAAATTTACATTATTAATGTGTATTTTGCATATCTATTTCAGTACAAGTTTACTTTATTGTACGTGCATTTTGTATATTTATTTTAATACAAATTTAATTATTTTATATGTATTTTTGTATATATATTTTTATGCAAATATGCGTTATTAAATGGATATTTTGCATCTTTATTTTCATACAAATCTACATTATTTTATTGATATTCTCTTTATTTATTTTGATACGATTTAACATTATTCTATGTGTTTTTTGTATATATTTTTTTTATACATATTTACATTATTTAATGTTCAATTTGTATATATATTTTATCCAAATTTACATTATTTTATGTGTATTTTTTTATATATTTTCATACATATTTACATAATTTTATGTGTTTTTTGTATATATATATATATTTACGGATTTAAATTATTTTATGTGTATTTTGTATATACATTTTCAAAAAAAAAATACGTTATTTTATTGTGTGTATAAGTATATATTTTGATACAAATTTTATACAAATTGATGTTATTCATTGTGTATTTGTATATATATTTTCATACAAATTTATATTATTTTATGTGTATTTTTTCATATATTTCATTACAAATTTACCTTATTTTATGTTTATTTTGTATATTTATTTCATTCAATTTAAAATTATTTTAAGTGTATATTTGTATTTGTATTTAGGTTATTTTATGTGTATTTTGTATATGTATTTTCATCCAAAATTACATTATTTTATTGGTATTTCTTAATTTAATTCGATACGAATTTAGATTATTTCATAGGTATTTTGTATACATATTTTTATACTCATTTACATTATCTAATGTGTGTTTTGTATATATATTTATATGCAAATTTATTTAATGTTCATTTTTGTACATATATTTTTATAGAAATTTGCGTTATTTTATGTATATAGTTTTATATAAATTTACGTTATTTTATGTGCATTTTGTATATTTATATTTATACAAATACACATTCTTTTATTGGTATATTGTTTATTTACATTTATACGGATTTACATTATTTTATGAATATTTTGTATACATTTTTTTATACGTATTTACTTAGTTTTATGTGTATATTGTATATGTATTTTTATAGAAATCTACGTTATTTTATATGTATTCGTATATATATTTTGAAACAAATTTACATTATTTTATATGTATTTTGCATATCTATTTCAATACAAATTTACCTTATTGTATTTGCATTTTCTATATTTATTTTAATACAAGTTCAAATATTTTATGTGTATTTTGGTATCAATAATTAAAAAAAAAATGCGTTATTTTATAGGTATTTTGCATCTTAATTTTCATACAAATTTACATTATTTAATTAATATTCTGTGTATATATTTTGATACGATTTTACATTATTCTATTTGTGTTTTGTATATATTTTTTATACATATTTACATTATTTAATGTGTATTTTGAATATATATTTCATACAAATTTACGTTATTATATGTGTATTTGTTTATATATTTTCTTTCAAATTTACATTATTTTAGGTGTATTTTGTATATGTATTTCAATACAAATTAACCTAATTTTATGTGTATTTTGTATATTTCTTTTCATAAAAATTTAAATTATTTTTGTGTATTTTTGTATATAGTTTTATACAAATTTAGGTTATTTTACGTACGCATTTACATTATTTAATGTGTGTTTTGTATATATATTTTTATCCAAAGTTACTTTATTTTATGTTCATTTTTGGACATATATTTTTAGAGAAATTAGCGTTATTTTATATGTATTTGTATATGTTTTCTCATACAAATTTACATTATTTTATTGATATTTTGTTTATTTAGTTTTATACGAATTACATGATTATATGTGTATTTTTTACATAATTTTTATACGTATTTACATTACTTAATGTGTATTTTGTTTATATATTTTTAAACAAATTTACGTTATTATATGTATTTTTATAAATATTTTGATACAAATTTACATTATTTTACGTATTTTGTATATACTTTTCAATTCAAATTTAGCTTATTTTATCTGTATTTTGTATATCTATTTTCATACGAATTTAATTACTTCTGTGTATTTTTGTATATAGTTTTATACAAATTTACGTTATTTTATGTGTATTTTGTATATTTATATTTATACAAATCCACATTCTTTTATTGGTATTTTATTTATTTATTTTGATACGAATTTACATTATTTTATGTGTATTTTCTATAAATTTTCTTATACGTATTTACTTAATTTTATATGTATTTTTTATATATATTTTTATACAAATCTACGTTATTTTATGTGTATTCGTATATATATTTTGAAACAAATTTACATTGTTTTATATGTATTTTGCATATCTATTTCAATACAGATTTACCTTATTGTATGTGTATTTTGTATATTTATTTTAATACAAATTCATTTTTTTATGTGTATTTTGGTATATATATTTAAAAAAAAATGCATTATTTAATGGGTATTTTGCATCTTTATTTTCATACAAATTTACATTGTTTTATTAATATTCTGTGTATTTATTTTGATACGATTTACATTATTCTATTTGTTTTTGTATATATTTTTTTATACATATTTACATTATTTAATGCGTATTTTTTATATTTTAAAACAAATTTACGTTATCTGTTAAAATATTTTGATACAAATTTACATTATTTTATGTATTTTTTATATGTATTTCAATACAAATTTAGTTTATTTTATGTATATTTTGTATATCTATTTTCATTCGTATCAAAATAAATAAACAAAATAGCAATAAAATAATGTAAATTTGTATGAGAAAACATATACAAATACACATAAAATAAAGCAAATTTCTAAAAAAATATATGTAAAAAAATGCACATAAAATAAAGTAAATGTGCATAAATATATATATACAAAACACACATTAAATATTGTAAATGCGTACATAAAATAACCTAAATTTGTATAAAACTATATACAAAAATACACATAAATATTTAAATTTGTATGAAGAAATATACAAAATACACATAAGATTACGTAAATTTGTATTGAAATATATATACAAAATACACATAAAATAATGTAAATTTGAATGAAAATATATAAACAAATACACTTAAAATAACGTAAATTTGTATAAAATATATATGCAAGATACACATTAAATAATGTAAATTTGTATAAAAAAATATAAAAAAAAAAAGAATAGAAAACAATCCTATAATATAAATAGAATATCAATAAAATAATGTAAATTTGTATGAAAAGAAAGATGCAAAATTCTATAAAATTTTTATAAAAAAATATAACAATAATACACATAAAATATTTAAATTTGTATTGAAATAAATATACAAAATGCATATACAGTAAGGTAAATATGTAATGAAAGAGATATTCAGAAATACATATAAAACAAAGTAAATTTGTTTCAAAATATATACGAATACACATAAAATAACGTAGATTTCTATAGAAATATATATACAAAATACACATGAAATTATGTAAATACGTATAAAAATATATATACAAAATACATATCTTGGTAAATTCGTGTCAAAATAAATAAACAAAATATCATGAAAAGAATGAGTATTTGTATGAAAATAAATAATAGATAATAAATTTGTATGAAATATATATGCATGATAAACATTAAATAATGTAAATATGTATAAAAAAAATATATACAAAAAAAATAGAATAATGTGAAATCGTATCAAAATAAATACACGGAATATAAATAAAATAATGTAAATTTGTATGAAAATAAAGATGCAAAATTCCCATCAAATAGCGCATTTCTTAGAAATATATATACCAAAATACACATAAAATATTTAAATTTGTATTGAAATAAATATACAAAATGCATATACAATAAGGTAAACTTGTACTGAAAGAGATATGCAAAAATACATATAAAACAATGTAAATTTGTTTCAAAATATATATACGAATACACATAAAATAACGTAGATTTCTATAAAAATATATATACAAAATACACATAAAATTAAGTAAATACGTATAAAAATAGATATACAAAATACGCATAAAATAATGTAAAATTGTTTAAAAAAAAATAAACAGAATATAAATAAAATAATGTAAATTTGTATGAAAATAGAAATGCAAAATACCCATAAAATAAAGCATATTTTTATAAAAATACATATACAAAAAAACACATAGCATAATTAAATTTGTATTAAAATTAATATACAAAATGCATATACAATAAGGTAAATTTGCATTGAAAAAATATGCAAAATAAATATAAAACAGTGTAAATTTATTTCAAAATCTATATACGAATACTCATAAATCAATGTAGATTTCTATAGAAATATATATACAAAATACACATCAAATGATGTAAACACGTACACACACACACACGCACACACACACAATATATATATATATATATATATATATATATATATATATATATATATATATATATATATATATATATATATATATATATATATATATATATATATATATATATATATATATATATATATATATATATATATATATATATATATATATATATATATATATATATATATATATATAAATATATATATATATATATATATACAAAATACACATTAAATAATGTAAATGCAAGTACATAAAATCACCAAAATTTGTATAAAACTATATACAAAATACACAAAATAATTTTAATTTGTATGAAAATAAATATATAAAATACACATAAAATTAGGTAAATTTGTATTGAAATACATTTACAAAATACACATAAAATAATGTAAATTTGAATGAAAATATATAAACAAATACACTTAAAATAACGTAAATTTGTATAAATATATATAAAAAATACACATTAAATAATGTAAATATGTATAAAAAAATATATACACAACACAAATAGAATAATATAAAATCGTATCAAAATAAATACACAGAATATTAATAAAATAATGTAAATTTGTATGAAAATTAAGATGCAAAATACCCATAAAATAACGTATTTTTTTAAAAAATATATATACGAAAACACATAAAATATTTGAACTTGTATTAAAATTAATATACAAAATGCACATACAATAAGGTAAATTTGTAGTAAAATAGATATGCAAAATACATATAAAACCATGTAAATTTTTTTCAAAATATATATACAAATACACATAAAATAACGTAGATTTCTATGAAAATAAATATACAAAATACACATAAAATGAAGTAAATACAAATAAAAAAAGGTATACAAAATACACATAAAATAATGTAAACTCGTATAAATAAACAAAATACTAATAAAAGAATGTGTATTGTATAAATATATATATACAAAATACAAATAAAATAACGTAAATTTATATAAAACTATATACATAAAATAACGCAAACTTCTATAAAAATATATGTACAAAAATGAACATTAAATAAATTTGCATAAAAATATATATACAAAACACACATTAGATAATGTAAATGAGTATAAAAATATGTATACAAAATACCTATGAAATAATCTAAATTCGTATCGAATTAAATTAAGAAACACCATTAAAATAATGTAATTTTGGATGAAAATATATATACAAAATACCCATAAAATAACCTAAATACAAATACAAATATACACATAAAATAATTTAAAATTGAATGAAATAAATATACAAAATAAACATAAAATAAGGTAAATTTGTAATGAAATATATGAAAAAATACTCATAAAATAATTTAAATTTGTAGGAAAATATATATATACAAATACACATTAAATAACATGAATTTGAATAAAATTTGGATCAAAATATATACTTATACACACAATAAAATAACGTAATTTTTTTATAAAAATGTATATACAAAATACACATAAAATAATTCAAATACGTAGAAAAATATATATACAAAAAACACATAAAATAATGTAAATATGTATGAAAATATATAAACAAATACACATAAAATAATGTAAATTTGGATAAAATATATATACAAAATGAACATTAAATAATGTAAATATGTATAAAAAAAATATATACAAAAAACATATAAAATAATGTTAAATCGTATCAAAATAAATAAAGAGAATATCAATAAAATAATGTAAATTTGTATGAAAATAAAGATGCAAAATATCCATATAATAATGCATATTTGCATAAAAATATATATACAAAAATACATATAAAATAATTAAATTTGTATTAAAATAAATATACAAAATGCACGTACAATAAAGTAAATTTGTATTGAAATAGATATGCAAAATAAACATTAATAATGTAAATTTGTATCAAAATATATATACGAATACTTATAAAATAGAGTAAATTTCTATGAAAATATATATACAAAATAGATATACAAAATACACTTATAACTAGTTAAATTTGTATATGAATACATGTATAAAAAACACATAAAATAATGTAGATTTGTATGAAATGAAAACAAATACATTTTATATAAAATATATATACAAAATACACATAGAATAATGTAAAATCATATCAAAATAAATACACAGAATATCAATAAAATAATGTAAATTTGTATGAAAATAAAGATGCAAAATACCCATAAAATAAAGCATATTTTTATAAAAATACATATACAAAAATACACATAGATTAATCAAATTTGTATTAAAATTAATATACAAAATGCACATACAATAAGGTAAATTTGTATTGAAAAAATATGCAACATACACATAAAACAATGTAAATTTGTTTCAAAATATATATACGAATACACATAAAATAACGCAGATTTCTATTGAAATATATTTACAAAATACACTTGAAATAATGTAAATACGTATAAAAATATATATACAAAATTCACATTAAATAATGTTAATTCGTGTCAAAATAACTAAACTAAATATCATGAAAAGAATATGTATTTGTATGAAAATAGATATACATAATACACATAAAATAACCTAAATTTGTATAAAACTATAAACAAAAATACACAAAAATAATTTAAACTTGTATGAAAATAAATATACAAAAAACATATGAAATTAGGTAAATTTGTATTGAAATACATATACAAAATACACATAAAATAATGGAAATTTCCAAAAATCCAAAAATACGAATTTAGATTATTTCATAGGTATTTTGTATACATATTTTTATACTCATTTACATTATCTAATGTGTGTTTTGTATATATTTTTTTATTCAAACTAATTTTATGTGCATTTTTGTACATGTATTTTTTTTGAAACTTAAAACGTTATTTTATGTGTATTTTGTATATGTTTTCTCATACAAATTTACATTATTTAATTAGTTTTTTGTTTATTTATTTTGATACGAATGACTTGATTATTTATGTATTTTGTAAATATTTTTTTATACGTATTTACATTACTTAATGTGTATTTTGTTTATATATTTTTTTACAAGTTTACGTTATTATATGTGTATTTGTTAAAAATATTTTGAAACGAATTTACTTTATTTTATGTTGGATAAAAATATATATACAAAACACACATTAAATAATGTAAATGCGTACGTAAAATAACCTAAATTTGTATAAATCTATATACAAAAATACCAAAAAATAAATTAAATTTGTCTGAAAAGAAATATACAAAATACACATAAAATTAGGTTAATTTGTATTGAAATACATATACAAAATACACATAAAATATTGTAAATTTACAAGAAAATATATAAACAAATACACATATAATGTAAATTTCTATGAAATCTATATACAAAATACACATTAAATAATGTAAATATGTATAAAAATATATACAAAACACAAATAGAATAATGTAAAATCGTATCAAAATATTTACACAGAATATTAATAAAATAATGTAAATTTGTATGAAAATTAAGATGCAAAATACCTATAAAATAACGCATTTTTTATAAAATTATTGATTCCAAAATACACATAAAATATTTGAACTTGTATTTAAATAAATATACAAAATGCACATACAATAAGGTAAATATGTATTGAAATATATATGCAAAATACATATAAAATAATGTAAATTTGTTTCAAAATATATATACGAATACACATAAAATAACGTAGATTTCTATAAAAATACATATACAAAATACACATAAAATTAAGTAAATACTTATAAAAAAATGTATACAAAATACACATAAAATAATGTAAATTCGTATAAATGTAAATAAACAATATACCAATAAAAGAATGTGTATTTGTATAAATATAAATATACAAAATGCACATAAAATAACATAAATTTATATAAAACTATATACATAAAATAATGCAAATTTCTATAAAAATATATGTACAAAAATGAACATTAAATAAATTTGCATAAAAATATATCTACAAAACAAACATTAGATAATGTAAATGAGTATAAAAATATGTATACAAAATACCTATGAAATAATATAAATTCGTATCGAATTAAATTAAGAAATACTAATAAAATAATGTAATTTTGGATGAAAAGATATATACAAAATACACATAAAATAACCTAAATACAAATACATATATACACATAAAATAATTTAAAATTGAATGAAATAAATATACAAAATAAACATAAAATAAGGTAAATTTGTAATGAAATATATGAAAAAATACACATAAAATAATATAAATTTGTATGAAAATATATATACAAATACACATTAAATAACATGAATTTGTATAAAATTTGTATCAAAATATATACTTATACACACAATAAAATAACGTAATTTTTTTATGAAAATGTATATACAAAATACACATAAAATGATTTAAATACGTAGAAAAATATATATACAAAAAACACATAAATTAATGTAAATATGTGTGAAAATATATAAACAAATACACATAAAATAATGTAAATTTGGATAAAATATATATACAAAATGAACATTAAATAATGTAAATATGTATAAAAAAAATATATACAAAAAACACATAGAATAATGTTAAATCGTATCAAAATAAATAAAGAGAATATCAATAAAATAATGTAAATTTGTATGAAAATAAAGATGCAAAATATCCATATAATAACGCATATTTGCATAAAAATATATTTACAAAAATACATATAAAATAATTAAATTTCTATTAAAATAAATATACAAAATGCACATACAATAAAGTAAATTTGTATTGAAATAGATATGCAAAATACACATTAATAATGTAAATTTGTATCAAAATATATATACGAATACACATAAAATAGAGTAAATTTCTATGAAAATATACATACAAAATAGATATACAAAATACACATATAACTAGTTAAATTTGTATTTAAATACATGTAAAAAAAACACATAAAATAATGTAGATTGTATGAAATGAAAACAAATATGCAAAATACACATAAAACAATGTAAATTTGTTTCAAAATATATATACGAATACACATAAAATAACGCAGATTTCTATAGAAATATATATACAAAATACACTTGAAATAATGTAAATACGTATAAAAATATATATACAAAATACACATTAGATAATGTTAATTCGTGTCAAAATAAATAAACAAAATATCATGAAAAGAATGTGTATTTGTATGAAAATAGATATACAAAATACACATAAAATAACATAAATTTGTATAAAACTATAAACAAAAATACACAAAAATAATTTAAACTTGTATGAAAATAAATATACAAAAAACATATAAAATTAGGTAAATTTGTATTTAAATACATATACAAAATACACATAAAATAATGGAAATTTCTAAAAATCCAAAAATACGAATTTAGATTATTTCATAGGTATTTTGTATACATATTTTTATACTCATTTACATTATCTAATGTCTGTTTTGTATATATTTTTTTATGCAAACTAATTTTATGTGCATTTTCGTACATATATTTTTATTGAAACTTAAAACGTTATTTTATGTGTATTTTGTATATGTTTTCTCATACAAATTTACATTATTTAATTAGTTTTTTGTTTATTTATTTTGATACGAATGACATGATTATTTGTGTATTTTGTAAATATTTTTTTATACGTATTTACATTACTTAATGTGTATTTTGTTTATATATTTTTTTACAAATTTACGTTATTATATGTGTATTTGTTAAAAATATTTTGAAATGAATTTACTTTATTTTATGTTCTATAAAAATATATATACAAAACACATTAAATAATGTAAATGCGTACGTAAAATAACCTAAATTTGTGTAAAACTATATACAAAAATACACAAAAATAATTTAAATTTGTCTGAAAAGAAATATACAAAATACACATAAAATTATGTTAATTTGTATTGAAATACATATACAAAATACACATAAAATAATGTAAATTTGAAAGAAAATATATAAACAAATACACTTATAATAACGTAAATTTGTATGAAATTTATATACAAAATACACATTTAATAATGTAAATATGTATAAAAAAATATATACAAAACACAAATAGAATAATGTAAAATCGAATAAAAATATTTACACAGAATATTAATAAAATAATGTAAATATGTATGAAAATTAAGATGCAAAATACCTATAAAATAACGCATTTTTTATAAAATTATTGATACCAAAATACACATAAAATATTTGAACTTGTATTAAAATAAATATACAAAATGCACATACAATAGATATGCAAAATACATATAAAATAATGTAAATTTGTTTCAAAATATATATACGAATACACATAAAATAACGAAGATATCTATAAAAATACATATTCAAAATACACATAAAATTAAGTAAATACGTATAAAAAAATGTATAGAAAATACACATAAAATAATGTAAATTCCTATAAATGTAAATAAAAAATATACTAATAAAAGAATGTGTATTTGTATAAATATAAATATGCAAAATGCACATAAAATAACGTAAATTTATATAAAACTATATACATAATATAACGCAAATTTATATAAAAATATATGTACAAAAATGAACATTAAAAAAATTTCCATAAAAATATATATACAAAACACACATTAGATAATGTAAATGAGTATAAAAATATGTATACAAAATACCTATGAAATAATCTAAATTCGTATCGAATTAAATTAAGAAATACCAATAAAATAATGTAATTTTGGATGAAAATATATATACAAAATACAAATAAAATAACCTAAATACAAATACAAATATACACATAAAATAATTTAAAATTGAATGAAATAAATATACAAAATAAACACAAAATAAGGTAAATTTGTAATGAAATATATGAAAAAATACACATAAAATAATATAAATTTGTATGAAAATATATATACAAATACACATTAAATAACATGAATTTGTATAAAATTTGTATCAAAATATATACTTATACACACAATAAAACAACGTAATTTTTTTATGAAAATGTATATACAAAATACACATAAATAATTTAAATACGTAGAAAAATATATATACAAAAAACACATAAAATAATGTATATATGTATGAAAATATATAAACAAATACACATAAGATAATGTAAATTTGGATAAAATATATATACAAAATGAACATTAAATAATGTAAATATGTATAAAAAAAATATATACGAAAAACACATAGAATAATGTTAAATCGTATCAAAATAAATAAAGAGAATATCAATAAAATAATGTAAATTTGTATGAAAATAAAGATGCAAAATATCTACATAATAACGTATATTTGCATAAAAATATATATGCAAAAATACATATAAAATAATTAAATTTCTATTAAAATAAATATACAAAATGCACGTACAATAAAGTAAATTTGTATTGAAATAGATATGCAAAATACACATTAATAATGTAAATTTGTATCAAAATATATATACGAATACTTATAAAATAGAGTAAATTTCTATGAAAATATACATACAAAATAGATATACAAAATACACTTATAACTAGTTAAATTTGTATTTTAATACATGTATAAAAAACACATAAAATAATATAGATTTGTATGAAATGCAAACAAATACATTTTATATAAAATATATATACAAAAGACACATAGAATAATGTAAAATCATATCAAAATAAATACACAGAATATCAATAAAATAATGTAAATTTGTATGAAAATAAAGATGCAAAATACCCATAAAATAAAGCATATTTTTAAAAAAAATACATATACAAAAATACACATAGATTAATCAAATTTGTATTAAAATAAATATACAAAATGCACATACAATAAGGTAAATTTGTATTGAAAAAATATGCAACATACACATAAAAAAATGTAAATTTGTTTCAAAATATATATACGAATACACATAAAATAACGGAGATTTCTATAGAAATATATATACAAAAAACACTTGAAAAAACGTAAATACGTATAAAAATATATATACAAAATACACATTAAATAATGTTAATTCGTGTCAAAATAAATAAACAAAATATCGTGAAAAGAATGTGTTTTTGTATGAAAATAGATATACAAAATACACATAAAATAACATAAATTTGTATAAAACTATAAACAAAAATACACAAAAATAATTTAAACTTGTATGAAAATAAATATACAAAAAACATATAAAATTAGGTAAATTTGTATTGAAATACATATACAAAATAAACATAAAATAATGGAAATTTTCAAAAATCCAAAAATACGAATTTAGATTATTTCATAGGTATTTTGTATACATATTTTTATACTCATTTACATTATCTAATGTGTGTTTTGTATATATTTTTTTATGCAAACTAATTTTATGTGCATTTTTGTATATATATTTTTATTGAAACTTAAAACGTTATTTTATGTGTATTTTGGGTATGTTTTCTCATACAAATTTACATTATTTAATTAATTTTTTGATTATTTATTTTGATACGAATGACATGATTATTTGTGTATTTTGTAAATATTTTTTATACGTATTTACATTATTTATTGTGTATTTTGTTTATATATTTTTTTACAAATTTACGTTATTATATGTTTATTTGTTAAAAATATTTTGAAACGAATTTACTTTATTTTATGTTGGATAAAAATATATATACAAAAAACATTAATTAATGTAAATGCGTACGTAAAATAACCTAAATTTGTATAAAACTATATACAAGAATACACAAAAATAATTTAAATTTGTCTGAAAAGAAATATACAAAATACACATAAAATTATGTTAATTTGTATTGAAATACATATACAAAATACACATAAAATAATGTAAATTTGAAAGAAAATATATAAACAAATACACTTATAATAACGTAAATTTATATGAAATATATATACAAAATACACATTAAATAATGTAAATATGTATAAAAAAAATATATACAAAACACAAATAGAATATTGTAAAATCGTATCAAAATATTTACACAGAATATTAATAAAATAATGTAAATATGTATGAAAATTAAGATGCAAAATACCTATAAAATAACGCATTTTTTATAAAATTATTGATACTAAAATACACATAAAATATTTGAACTTGTATTAAAATAAATATACAAAATGCACATACAATAAGGTAAATTTGTATTGAAATAGATATGCAAAATACATATAAAATAATGTAAATTTGTTTCAAAATATATATACGAATACACATAAAATAACGTAGATTTCTATAAAAATACATATACAAAATACACATAAAATTAATTAAATACGTATAAAAAATGTATACAAAATACACATAAAATAATGTTAATTCGTATAAATGTAAATAAACAATTCACCAATAAAAGAATGTGTATTTGTATAAATATAAATATACAAAATGCACATAAAATAACGTAAATTTATATAAAACTATATACATAATATAACGCAAATTTCTATAAAAATATATGAACAAAAATGAGCATTAAAAAAATTTGCATAAAAATATATATACAAAACACACATTAGATAATGTAAATGAGTATAAAAATATGTATACAAAATACCTATGAAATAATCTAAATTCGTATCGAATTAAAATAAGAAATACCAATAAAATAATGTAATTTTGGATGAAAATATATATACAAAATACACATAAAATAACCTAAATACAAATACAAATATACACATAAAATAGTTTAAAATTGAATGAAATAAATATACAAAATAAACATAAAATAAGGTAAATTTGTAATGAAATATATGAAAAAATACACATAAAATATTATAAATTTGTATAAACATATATATACAAATACAAATTAAATAACATGAATTTGTATAAAATTTGTATCAAAATATATACTTATACACGCAATAAAATAGCGAAATTTTTTATGAAAATGTATATACAAAATACACATAAAATAATTTAAATACGTAGAAAAATATATATACAAAAAACACATGAAATAATGTAAATTTGTATGAAAATATATAAACAAATACACATAAGATACTGTAAATTTGGATAAAATAGATATACAAAATGAACATTAAATAATGAAAATATGTATAAAATAAATATATACCAAAAACACATGGAATAATGTTAAATCGTATCAAAATAAATAAAGAGAATATCAATAAAATAATGTAAATTTGTATGAAAATAAAGATGCAAAATATCTATATAATAACGCATGTTTGCATAAAAATATTTATACAAAAATACATATAAAATAATTAAATTTGTATTAAAATAAATATACAAAATGCACGTACAATAAAGTAAATTTGTATTGAAAAAGATATGCAAAATACACATTAATAATGTAAATTTGTATCAAAATATATATACGAATACCCATAAAATAAAGCATATTTTTATAAAAATACATATACAAAAATACACATAGATTAATCAAATTTGTATCAAAATTAATATACAAAATGCACTTACAATAAGGTAAATTTGTATTGAAAAAATATGCAAAATACACATAAAACAATATAAATTTGTTTAAAAATATATATACGAATACACATAAAATAACGCAGATTTCTATAGAAATATATATACAAAATACACTTGAAATAATGTAAATACGTATAAAAATATATATACAATATACACATTAAATAATATTAATTCGTATCAAAATAAATAAACAAAATATCATGAAAAGAATGTGTATTTGTATGAAAATAGATATACAAAATACACATAAAATAACCTATATTTGTATAAAACTCTAAACAAAAATACACAAAAATAATTTAAACTTGTATGAAAATAAATATACAAAAAACCTATAAAATTAGGTAAATTTGTATTGAAATACATATACAAAATACACATAAAATAATGGAAATTTGAATGAAAATATATAAAATATCTAGACTTAAAATAATGTAAATTTGTATCAATTATATATATAAAACACATTAAATAATGTAAATATGTATAAAATATATACAAAACACAAATAAAAATAATGTAAAATCGTATCAAAATAAATACAGGGGCTATTAATAAAATAATGTAAATTTGTATGAAAATTAAGATGCAAAATGTACCCATAAAAATAACGCATTTTTTTAGAGTAAAAATATATATAATGAAAACATAAAATATTTGATTTTGTATTAAAGATAAATAGATATATATTAAAATACACATAAAATAAGCTAAATTTGAATTGAAATATATATACAAAATACATAAAAATAATGTAAATTTGTATCAAAATACTTATACAAATAAACATATAATAACGTAATTTATAAAAATATATAAACAAAAATACACATTAAATATCGTAAATACGTATAAAATGTACAAAATACAATAAATAATCATGTAATTCGTATCGAAATAAATAGACAAAATAGCAATAAAATAATGTAATTTCTGTGAGAAAACATATACAAATAATAACATAATTAACGTGAAATATCAATAAAAATATATATAATATAATATATTTTTATATACATATTTAAAATATTTAATGTATATTTTGTATATATATTTTACCCAAATTTACGTTATTTTATATGTATTTATATATTTTCATACAAATTACATTATTTTATGTGAGTTTTGTATACGTATTTCAACAAATTTGCCTAATTTAATGTGTATTTAGCATATTTATTTTCAAACAAATTTAAATTATTTTTGTGTATTTTTGTATATATTTTATACAAATTTTAGTTATTTTATTTGTTTTTTGTATATATATTTTCCTTCAAATATACATTCTTTTATTGGAATTTTGTGTATTTAATATTTTACGAATTTACATTATTTTTATGTGTATTTTGTATATATATTTTCTACGTATTTAAATTATTTATGTGTATTTTATATATACATTTTATAAAATTTACGTTATTTTATTGTGTGTATTCATATATATTTTGAAAACAAATTTTATACAAATTTATGTTATTTTATGTATTTGTATATATATTTTCACAAATTTATATTATTTCATGTGTATTCTATATATTTTATTACAAATTTACCTTATTTTATGTTTATTTGTATATTTATTTCATTCAATTTTTAAATTATTTAATGTGTATATTTGTATTTGTATTTAGGTTATTTTATGTGTGTTTTCTATATATATATTTTCATCCAAAATTAAATTATTTTATTGTTATTTCTTAATTTAACTCGATACGAATTTAGATTATTTACAGGTATTTTGTATAATGCATTTTATACTCATTTACATTATCTAATATGTGTTTTTTATATATTTTTTTATTCAAAATAATTTTATTTGGATTTTTGTACATATATTTTTATAGAAAATTAAAACGTTATTTTATGTGTATTTTTTATATGTTTTCTCATACAAATTTACATTATTTAATTTGTTTTTTGTTTATTTATTTTGGATACGAATGACTTGATTATTTGTGTATTTTGTAAATATTTTTATACGCATTATTACATTACTTAATGTGTATTTTGTTTATATATTTTTACAAATTTACGTTATTATATGAGCATTTGTTAAAAAAATTTGAAACGAGTTTATTTTATTTTATGTATTTTGTATATATATTTCAATTCAAATTTAGCTTATTTTGTGTATTTTGTATATCTATTTTCATACAAAATCTAATTACTTCTGTGTATTTTCTATATAGTTTTATACAAATTTATTATTTATGTTCATTTTGTATATTTATATTTATACAAATACACATTCTCTTATTGGTATTTTGTTTATTTATATTTATAACAAATTGACTGTATTTTATGTGTATTTTGTATACATTTTGATTCATTTACTTAATTTTATTTATTTTTATATATATATATATATATATATATATATATATATATATATATATATATATATATATATATATATATATATATATATATATATATATATATATATATATATTATATATATATTTATATAATCCACGTTATTTCATGTGTATTCGTATATATATTTTGAAACAAATTTACATTGTTTTATGTGTATTTTTGGTATATCTATTTCAATACAAATTTATTTTATTGTATAGCATTTTGTATATTTATTTTAATACAAATTCAAAATATTTTATGTGTATTTTGGTATATATATAATTTATAAAAATGCGTTATTTTATAGGTATTTTGCATCTTAGTTTTCATAACAAATGTTCATTATTTTATTAATATTCTGTATATATTTTGATACGATTTATTTTATACTATTTGTGTTTTGTATATATTTTTTTATACATATTTTCATTATTTAATGTGTGTTTTATATATCTTTATACAAATTAACGTTATTTTAAGTGTATTTGCTTATATAATTTCTATCAAATTTACATTATTTTAAGGGTATTATGGATATGTATTTAAATATAAATTAACCAACTTTTATGTGTATTTGTATATTTATTTTCATACAAATTTAAATTATTTTGTGTTTTTGTATATACATATAGAGTAATTTCTATGAAAATATATATTCAAAATACATTTAAATTATGTAAATAAGTATAAAAATATATATATGAAATACACCTAAAAATGAAAATTGTATCAAAATAAATAAACAAAATTCCGATAAAAGAACGTATATTTGTAGAATAAATATAAAATATACATAAAATTACGAAAATTTGAATAAAATATATACAAAAAACAGAAAAATAAATTTCAATTTGTATGAAAATAGATATACAAAATACACATATAATTAGTTAAATTTGTATTTAAATACATGTACAAATAATACAAAATAATGTAAATCGTAATCCTTTATCGGAATTTTGGTTTATTGATTTTGACACGAATTTTCATTATTTTAGGTGTTTGATATATATATATATATATATATATATATATATATATATATATATATATATATATATATATATATATATATATATATATATATATATATATATATATATATATATATATATATATATATATATATATATATATATATATATATATATATATATATATATATATATATATATATATATATATATATATATATATATATATATATATATATATATATATATATATATATATATATATATATATATATATATATATATATTTCATTTATACATATATATATATATATAATATATATATTTATAATTATTTACTTTTATATGTATTTTAATATATACAGAAATTTACTTATTTTATGTATTCGTATATATATTTTGATACAAATTAACATTATTTATGTGTATTTCGCATATCTATTTCAATACAAATCCCCTTTCATTGTATGTGCCTTTTGTATATTTATTTTGATACAAATTTAATTATTTTATGTGTATTTTTGTATATATATTTTTAAACAAATATGCGTTATTATATGGGTATTTTGCATCTTTATTTTCATACAAATTTACATTATTTTATTGATAGTCTGTTTATTTATTTTGATACGATTTTATGTTATTCTGTGTATTTTGTATACATATTTTTAGACATATTTACATTATTTAATGTATATTTTGTACATATATTTTATGGAAATTTACGTTATCTTATGTGTATTTGTTTATATAGTTTCATACAAATTTACATTATTATATGTGTATTTTGTATATGTGTATTTTTGTATATATTTTTATACAAATTTTTGTTATTTTATTTGTATTTTGTATATATATTTTCCCTACAAATATACATTATTTTAGAGGAAATTTTGTTTATTTATTTTGATACGAGTTTACATTATTTTATGTGTATTTTGTATATATATTTTTCTATGTATTTACATTATTTAATGTGTTTTTTGTATATATATTTTCTAAAAAAATTACGTTATTTTATTGTGTGTATTCGTATATATTTTGATGCAAATTTACTTTATTTTATGTGTTTTTTGCATATCTATTTCAATAAAAATCTACCTTATTGTATGTGTATTTTGTATATTTATTTTAATACAAATTTAATTATTTTATATGTATTTTTGTATATATATTTTTTTTAAATATGAGTTATTTTATGGGTATATTGCATCTTTAATTTTATAAATTTTTACATTACGTACATATAAAATAATACAAATTTAATTATTCTATGGTAAATTTGTTTCAAAATATATATACGAATACACATAAAATAACATTGATTTCTATAGGAATATATATACAAAATACACATGAAATGATGAAAATACGTATAAAAATATATATACAAAATACACATTAAATACTTTAAATTCGCGTCAAAATAAATAAACAAAATATCAATAAAAGAATGTGTATTTGAATGAAAATAGATATACAAAATACACATAGAATAACCTAAATTTGTATCAAACTATATACAAAAATCATGTAAATTTGAATGAAAAGACATAAACAAATACACTTAAAATAACGTAAATTTGTATAAAAAAATATATACAAAACACAAATAGAATAATGTAAAATCGTATCAAAATAAATACACAGAATATTAATAAAATAATGTAAATTTGTATGAAAATAAAGAGGCAAAATACCCATAAAATAACGCATTTTTTTTTATTTATAAAAATATATATACCAAAATACACATGAAATTTTTTTATTTGAATTGAAATAAATATATAAAAAACACTTACAATAAGGTAAATTTGTATTGAAATAGATATGTATTTTGTATACCTTTTTTTATACGTATTTACTTCATTTTATGTGTATTTTGTATATTTATTTTCATAGAAATCTACGTTATTTTATGTGTATTCGTATATATATATTGAAAAAAATTTACATGGTTTTATATGTATTTTGCATATCTATTTCAATACAGATTTACCTTATTGTATGTGCATTTTGTATATTTATTTTAATACAAATTCAAATATTTTATGTGTGTCTTGGTATAAATATTTTTATAAAAAATGCGTTATTTTATGGGTATTTTGCATCTTAATTTTCATACAAATTTACATTTTTTTATTAATATTCTGTGTATTTATTTTGATACGATTCTATATTATTCTATTTGTGTTTTGTATATATTTTTTTATACATATTTACATTATTTAATGTGTATTTTTTATATATATTTTACAAATTACGTTATTTTAAGTGTATTTGTTTATATATTTTCATTCAAATTTACATTATTTTATGTGTATTTGTAAATGTATTTCAACACAAATTTACCTAATTTATGTGTATTTTGTTTATTTATTTTCATAAAAATTAATATTTTGTGTTGGTATATATATTTTATACAAATTTAGGTGATTTTATGTGTATATTGTATATCTATTTTTATTCAAATACACATTATTTTATTGATATTTTGTTTATTTATTTAGACGCGAATTTACATTATTTAATGTGTATTTTATATATATATTTTAATAATGTTTACATCATTTGATGTGTATTTTGTATATATATTTCTATAGAAATCTACGTTGATTTATGAGTATTCGTATATAGATTTTGATATAAATTTACACTGTTTTATGTGTATTATGCATTTTTTTTCAATTCAAATTTGCCTTATTGTATATGTATTTTGTATATTATTTTAATACAAATTTAATTGTGCTATGTGTATTTTTGTATATGTATTTTTATAAAAATATGCTTTATTTTTTGTGTATTTTGCATTTTTATTTTCATACAAATTTACATTATTTTATTTATATTCTGTTTTTTTTTTTTAAACAATTTTACATTATTCTATGTGTATTTTGTATATCTATTTTTATACGTATTTACTTAATTTTATGTGTATTTTGTATATATATTTTTATAGAAATCTACGTTATTTTATGTCTATTAGTATATATATTTTGAAACAAATTTGCATTGTTTTATATGTATTTTTGCATATCTCTTTCAATACAAGTTTACCTTATTGTATGTGCATTTTGTATATTTATTTCAATACAAATTTAAATATTTTATGTGTATTTTGGTATTTATATTTTTATAAGAAATGCGCTTTTTGATGGGAATTTTGCATCTTTATTTTCATACAAATTTACATTATTTTATTAATATTCGGTGTATTTATTTTGATACGATTTAACATTATTCCATTTGTTTTTTTTATATATTTTTTTATACATATTTACATTATTTAATGTGTATCTTGCATATATATTTCATACAAATTTATTATCTATTATTTATTTTCATACAAATACACATTCTTTTCATGATATTTTGTTTATTTATTTTGACACGAATTTACCTAGATATGTATTTTGTATATATATTTTTATACGTATTTACATAATTTCATGTGTATTTTGTATATATATTTCTATAGAAATCTACGTGATTTTATGTGTATTCGTATATATATTTTGAAACAAATTTACTTTGTTTTATATGTATTTTTGAATATCTCTTTCAATACATATTTACCTTACTGTATATGCATTTTGTATATTTATTTCAATACACATTTAAATATTTTATGTGTTTTTAGGTATATATATTTTTCTAAAAAATGCGCTTTTTTATGGGAGTTTTGCATCTTTCTTTTCATACAAATTTACATTATTTTATTGATATTCTGTGTATTTATATTGATGGGATTTTACATTACTCTATTTCTTTTTTGTATATATTTTTTTATACACATTTACATTATTTAATATGTATCTTGCATATATATTTTATACAAATTTACGTTATTTTAAGTGTATTTGTTTATATATTTTCATTCAAATTTACATTATTCTATGTGTATTTTGTATATGTATTTCAATACAAATTTCATATTCAAATTTTAAATATTTTTGTATTTTGTATATAGTTTTATACAAATTTAGGTTATTTTATGTATGCATTTACATTATTTAATGTGTGTTTTGTATATATATTTTATGCAAATTTACTTATTTTATGTGCATTTTGAACATATATTTTTAGAAATTTATGTTAATTTATGTATTTGTATAAGTTTTCACAAATTTACATTATTTTATTGCTATTTTGTTTATTTATTTTGATACGAATGAAAATAGATATGCAAAATATACATTAATAATGTAAATTTGTATTGAAATATATATACGAATACATAAAATAATGTAAATTTCTGAAAATATACGCCATAAAATAGATTTAACAGATACACATATAACTAACGTAAATTTGTTTTAAAATATACAAAATACACATCAAATAATGTAGATTTGTGAAATGAACACAAATACATTTTATATAAAATATATATACAACACAAATAGAATAATGTAAAATCGTATCAAAATAAATACACAGAATATTATTAAAATAATGTAAATTTGTATGAAAATAAAGAAGCAAAATACCCATAAGATAAAGCATTTTTTTTTAAATACATATACAAAAATACACTTAGAATAACTAAATTTGTATTAAAATTAATATACAAAATGCACACATACAATAAGGTAAATTTGTATTGAAATAGATATGCAAAATACATATAAAATAATGTATATTTGTTTCAAAATATATATACGAATACACATAAAATAACGTAGATTTCTATAGAAATATATATACAAAATACACATGAAGTTATGTAAATACGTATAAAAAAATATATACGAAATACACATTAAATAATGTAAAGTCGCGTCAAAATAAATAAACAAAATATCATTAAAAGAATGTGTATTTGTATGAAAATAGATATACAAAATACACATAAAATAACCTAAATTTATATAAAACAATACAAAAATACACAAAAATAATTTAAATTTGTATGAAAATAAATATACAAAATACATATAAAATAAGGTAAATTTGTATTGAAATACATATACAAAATACAATATTTAATGTAAATTTATATATATATATATATATATATATATATATATATATATATATATATATATATATATATATATATATATATATATATATATATATATATATATATAAATATAAATATATATAATGTAAATATATATAAATAAATACAGAAAATATTAATAAAATAATGTAAATTGTATGAAAATATTTTTAACAAATACACATAAAATAACGTAAATTTGTAAAAATATATAAACAAAATACACATTAAATAATTTAAATTATTATAAATAAATATTTACAAAATACACAAATAATCATGTAATTCGTATTGAAATAAATATACAAAATACATAAATAATGTAAATTTGTATCAAAATATATACAAAATACACATATAATAACGTAAGTTTGTATAAAATATATGTTATAAAAAAATATATACAAAATACATTAAATAATGTAAATACGTATAAAATATGTACAAAATACTCAAATAATCTAAATTGTATAAATTAACAAAATACCAATAAAATAATGTATTTGATGAAAACATATACAAAATACATAAATAACGCAAATATCAATACAAATATATACATATAATATATTATAAATATTTAAAATATTTAATGTATATTTTGTAAAATATATTTATCCAAATTTACGTTATTTTATATGTATTTGTTTATATATTTTCACAAATTTACATTATTTTATGTGATTTTGTATATGTATTTCAATACAAATTTGCCTAACTTTATGTGTATTTTGCATATCTATTTTCAAACAAATTTAAATTATTTTGTGTATTTTGTATATATTTTATACAAATTTTAGTTATTTTATTTGTTTTGTATATATATTTTCCTACAAATATACATTCTTTTATTGGAATTTTGTGTATTTAATTTTTACGAATTTACATTATTTTATGTATTTTGTATATATATTTTTACAATTTAAATTATTTTATGTGTATTTTATATATACATTTATAAAATTTACGTTATTTTATGTGTATTCGTATATATTTTGAAACAAAATTTATACAAATTCATGTTATTTTATGTGTATTTGTATATATTTTCATACAAATTGATATTATTTTATGTATTGTACATATATTTTATACAAATTTAATTTACCTTATTTTATGTTTATTTTGTATATTTATTTCATTCAATTTTAAATTATTAAATGTGTATATTTGCATTTGTATTTAGGTTATTTTATGTGTGTTTTCTATATATTTTCATCCAAAATTACATTATTTTATTGTTATTTTCTTTATTTAACTCGATACGAATTTAGATTATTTCATAGGTATTTTGTATACATATTTTTATACTCGTTTACATTATATAATGTGTGTTTTGTATATATTTTTTTATGCAAACTAATTTTATGTGCATTTTTGTACATATATTTTTATAGAAACTTAAAACGTTATTTTAGGTGTATTTTGTTTATGTTTTCTCATACAAATTTATATTATTTAATTAGTTTTTTGTTTATTTATTTTGATACGAATGACATGATTATTTGTGTATTTTGTAAATTTTTTTTTATACGTATTTACATTACTTAATGTGTATTTTGTTTATATATTTTTTTACAAATTTACGTTATTATATGTGTATTTGTTAAAAATATTTTGAAACGAATTTACACATAAATATATATATATATATATATATATATATATATATATATATATATATATATATATATATATATATATATATATATATATATATATATATATATATATATATATATATATATATATATATATATATATATATATATAAATATATAAATATACACATAAAATATTGTATTTTGTACATACATTTCAATTCAAATTTAGCTTATTTTATCTGTATTTTGTATATCTATTTTCATACGAATATAATTACTTCTGTGTCTTTTTGTATAGTTTTATACAAATTTACGTTATTTTATGTATTTTGTATATTTATTTATACAAATACACATTCTTTTATTGGTATTTTGTTTATTTATTTTGATACGAATTTACATTATTTTATGTGTATTTTGTATACATTTTTCTTTATTTTCATACAAATTTTCATTGTTTTATTAATATTCTGTGTATTTATTTTGATATGATTTTACATTATTCTATTTGTTTTGTATATATTTTTTTATATATTTACATTATTTAATGTGTATTTTGTATATTTTAAAACAAATTTACGTTATTATATGCGCATCTGTTAAAATATTTTGATACAAATTTACATTATTTGATGTATTTTGTATATATATTTCAATACAAATTTAGTTTATTTTAAGTATATTTTGTATATCTTTTTTCATTCGTATCAAAATAAATAAACAAAATAGCAATAAAATAATGTAAATTTGTATGAGAAAACATATACAAATACACATAAATTAACGCAAATTTCTAAAAAAATATATGTTAAAAAATGCACATAAAATAAATTAAATTTGCATAAAAATATATATACAAAACACACATTAAATAATGTAAATGCATACATAAAATAACCTAAATTTGTATAAAACTATATACAAAAATACACAAAAATATTTAAAATTTGTATGAAAAGAAATATACAAAATACACATAAAATTAGGTAAATTTGTATTGAAATACATATACAAAATACACATAGAATAATGTAAATTTGAATGAAAATATATAAACAAATACACTTAAAATAACGTAAATTTGTATAAAATATATATGCAAGATACACATTAAATAATGTAAATGTGTATAAAAAATATATACAAAAAAGAAATAGAATAATGTAAAGTCCTATCAATATAAATACACAGAATATCAATAAAATAATGTAAATTTGTATGAAATGAAAGATGCAAAATTCCCATAAAAAGCATTTTTAGAAAATATATACAAAATACACAAAATATTTAAATTTGTATTGAAATAAATATACAAAATGCATATACAGTAAGGTAAATATGTATTGAAAGAGATATTCAAAAATACATATAAAACAAAGTAAATTTGTTTCAAAATATATATACGAATACACATAAAATCACGTAGATTTCTATAGAGATATATATACAAAATACACATGAAATTATGTAAATACGTATAAAAATATATATACAAAATACATATCTAGGTAAATTCGTGTCAAAATAAATAAACAAAATATCATGAAAAGAATGTGTATTTGTATGAAAATAAATAATAGATAATAAATTTGTATGAAATATATATGCAAGATACACATTAAATAATGTAAATATGTATAAAAAAATATATACAAAAAACAAATAGAATAATGTGAAATCGTATCAAAATAAATACACCGAATATTAATAAAATAATGTAAATTTGTATGAAAATAAAGATGCAGAATATAAATAAAATAATGTAAATTTGTATGAAAATAAAAATGCAAAACACACAAAAAATAAAGCTTATTTTTATAAAAATACATATACAAAAATACACATAGCACAATTAAATTTGTATTAAAATTAATATACAAAATGCATATACAATAAGGCAAATTTGTATTGAAAAAAATGCAAAATACACATAAAACAGTGTAAATTTATATCAAAATCTATATACGAATACTCAAAAATCAACGTAGATTTCTATAGAAATATATATACAAAATACACATCAAATGATGTAAACACGTATAAAAATATATATATAAAATACACATTAAATAATGTAAATTCGCGTCAAAATAAATAAACAAAATATCAATAAAAGAATGTGTATTTGCATAAAAATAGATATACAATATACACATAAAATCACCTAAATTTGTATAAAACTATAAACAAAAATACACAAAAATAATTTTAATTTGTATGAAAATAAATATACAAAATACACATAAAATTAGCTAAATTTGTATTGAAATACATTTACAAAATACACATAAAATAATGTAAATTTGAATGAAAATATATAAACAAATACACTTAAAATAACGTAAATTTGTATAAAATATATATAAAAAATACACATTAAATAATGTAAATATGTATAAAAAAAATATATACAAAAACACAAATAGAATAATGTAAAATCGTATCAAAATAAATACACAGAATATTAATAAAATAATGTAAATTTGTATGAAAATTAAGATGCAAAATACCCATAAAATAACGCATTTTTTATAAAAATATTTATACCAAGACACACATAAAATAAATATACAAAATACACATACAATAAGGTAAATTTGTATTGAAATAGATATGCAAAATACATATAAAACCATGTAAATTTTTTTCAAAATATATATACGAATATAAATAAAATAACGTAGATTTCTATGAAAATAAATATACAAAATACACATAAAATGAAGTAAATACGTATAAAAAAAGGTATACAAAATACACATAAAATAATGTAAACTCGTATCAAAATAAATAAACAAAATACTAATAAAAGAATAGGTATTGTATAAATATAAATATACAAAATACAAATAAAATAAGGTAAATTTATATAAAACTATATGCAAAAATACACAAAAGTAATTAAATTTGTGTGAAAATAGATATAAAAAATACATGTGTTTTTTGTATATTTATTTTCATACAAATTTTCGTGATTTTATGTGTATTTTGTATATTTATTTTTTCTACAAATATACGTTCTTTTATCTGAATTTTGTTTATTGAATTTGAAACGAATTTACCTTATTTTGTATATCTGTTTTCATACAAATTAAAATACTTCTGTGTATTTTTGTATATAGTTTTATATAAATTTACGTTATTTTATGTGTATTTTGTATATTTATATTTATACAAATACACATTCTTTTATTGGTATTTTGTATATTTATTTTGATACGAATTTACATTATTTTATGTGTATTTTGTATACTTTTTTTTATACATATTTACTTCATTTTATGTGTATTTTGTATATATATTTTTATAGAAATGTACGTTATTTTATGTGTATTCGTATATATATTTTGAAACAAATTTACATTGTTTTATATGTATTTTGCATATCTATTTCAATACAAATTTACCTTATTGTAAGTGTTTTTTATATATTTATTTCAATTCAAATAAAAATTTTTGATGTGTATTTTGGTATATATATTTTTATAAATAAAAAAAAAATGCGTTATTTTATGGGTATTTTGCCTCTTTATTTTCATACAAATTTACATTATTTTATTAATATTCTGAGTATTTATTTTGATACGATTTTACATTATTCTATTTGTGTTTTGTATATATATTTTTTATACAAATTTACGTTATTTTAAGTGTATTTGTTTATGTCTTTTCATTCAAATTTACATTATTTTATGTGTATTTTGTATATGTATTTTAATACAAATTTACCTAATTATATGTGTATTTTGTATATTTATTTTCATACAAATTTAAAATATTTTTGTGTATTTTTGTATATAGTTTGATACAAATTTAGGTTATTCTATGTATATTTTGTATATCTATTTTCATTCAAATACACATTCTTTTATTGATATTTTGTTTATTTATTTTGACGCGAATTTAAAGTATTTAATGTGTATTTTGTATATATATTTTTATACGTATTTTCATCATTTCATGTGTATTTTGTATATATATTCCTATAGAAATCAACGTTATTTTATGTGTATTCGTATATATATTTTGAAACAAATTTACCATAGAATAACTAAATTTGTATTATTTTATATGTACGTAATGTAAAAAATTTTAAAATTAAAGAAGCAATATACCCATAAAATAACTCATATTTAAAAAATATATATATAAGAATACACATAAAATAATTAAATTTGTATTAAAATAAATATACAAAATACACATACAATAAGGTAGATTCTTATTGAAATAGATATGCAAAAAACACATAAAATAAACAAAGTAAATTTGTATAAAAATATATACGAATACACACAATAAAATAACGTAAATTTTTATGAAAATATATATACAAAATAATCATTAAATAATGTAAATACACAGAAAAATATATATACAAAATACACATAAAATAATGTAAATTCGTATCCAAATAAATAAACAAAATTTCCTCTAAAAGAATGTATTTTTGTAGGAAAATATATATACAAAATACAAATAAAATAACTATAATTTGTATAAAAATATATACAAAAATACACAAAAATAATTTAAATTTGTTTGAAAATAGATATGCAAAATACACATGAAATTAGGCAAAATTTTATTGAAATACATATACAAAATACACATAAAATAATGTAAATTTGTATGAAACTATATAAACAAATACACATAAGATAACGTAAATTTCATTAAAATATATGTACAAAATATACATTAAATAATGTAAATATGTCTAAAAATATGTATACAAAATACACAGAATAACGTAAAATCGTATCAAAATAAATAAAGAGACTATCAATAAAATAATGTAAATTTGTATGAAAATAAAGATGCAAAATACCCATATAATAACGCATATTTGTTTAAAAATATATATACAAAAATACACATAAAATAATTAAATTTGTATCAAAATAAATATACAAAAGGCATATACAATAAAAAAAAATTGTATTGAATTGTATCAAAATATATATACGAATACACATAAAATAGAGTAAATTTCTATGAAAATTTATATTAAAAATACATATAAAATTATGTAAATAGTTATATAAAATATATATATATATATATATATATATATATATATATATATATATATATATATATATATATATATATATATATATATATATATATATATATATATATATATATATATATATATATATATATATATATATATATATATATATATATATATATATATATATATATATATATATATATATCAAATACACCTAAAATAATGAAAATTCGCATCAAAATCAATAAACAAAATTCCGATAAAAGAACGTACAAATTTACATTATTTTATGTGTATTTTGTACATGTATTTAAATACAAATTTAAATAATTATATGTGTATTTTGTATATCTATTTTCATACAAATTGAAATTTTTTTTTTTTTTTTTTTTTATATATTTTTATTAAAATTTTCGTAATTTTATGTGTATTTTGTATATTTATTTTCCTACAAATATACGTTCTTTTATCGGAATTTTGTTTATTTATTTTGATACGAATTTTCATTATTTTAGGTGTATTTGATATATATATTTTTATATTTATTATAATTTTAAATGTATTTTGAATATATATTTTCATAGAAATTTACTCTATATGTATATACAAAAAAACACAAAAATAATTTAAATTTGTATGAAAATAAATATACAAAATACACATAAAATTAGGTAAATTTCTATTTAAATACATATACAAAATACACTTAAAATAATGTAAATTTGAATGAAATTATATAAGCAAATACACTTAAAATAACGTTAATTTGTATAAAATATATATAAAAATACACATTAAATAATGAAAATATGTTTAAAAAAATATATACAAAACACAAATAGTATAAAATTAAATCGTATCAAAATATATACACAGAATATTAATAAAATAATGAACATTTGTATGAAAACTAAGATGCAAAATACCTATAAAATAACGCATTTTTTATAAAATTATATATACAAAAATACACATAAAATATTTGAATTTGTATTAAAATAAATATACAAAATGCACATACAATAAGGTAAATTTGTATTGAAATAGATATGCAAAATACACATAAAACAATGTAAATTTGTTTCAAAATATATATACGAATACACATAAAATAACGTAGATATATATATATATATATATATATATATATATATATATATATATATATATATATATATATATATATATATATATATATATATATATATATATATATATATACAAAATACAAATAAAATTAAGTAAATACGAATCAAAAATGTATACAAAATACACATAAAATAATGTAAATTCGTATAAATGTAAATAAACAAAATACCAATAAGAGAATGTGTATTTGTATAATTATAAATATACAAAATGAACATAAAATAACGTAAATTTGTATAAAACTATATACGAAAATACACAGAAGTAATTAAATTTGTATGAAAATAGATATACAAAATACACACAAAATAAGCTAAATTTGAATTGAAATATATATACAAAATACATAAAATAAAGTAAATTCGTTTCAAAAATTTTTTTAACAAATACTCATATAATAACGTAAATTTGTAAAAAAATATATAAACAAAATACACATTAAGTAATGTAAATACGTATAAAAAAATATTTACAAAATACACAAATAATCAAGTCATTCGTATCAAAATAAATAAACAAAAAACTAATTAAATAATGTAAATTTGTATGAGAAAACATATACAAAATACAAATAAAATAACGTTTTAAGTTTCTATAAAAATATATGTACAAAAATGCACATAAAATTATTTTGCATAAAAAAATATATACAAAACACACATTAGATAATGTAAATGAGTATAAAAATACGTATACAAAATACCTATGAAATAATCTAAATACGTATCTAGTTAAATTAAGAAAATAAAAATAAAATAATGTAATTTTGGATGAAAATATATATATAGAAAACACACATAAAATAACCTAAATACAAATACAAATATACACATTAAATAATTTAAAATTGAATGAGATAAATATACAAAATAAACATAAAATAAGGTAAATTTGTAATAAAATATATGTAAGAATACACATGAAATAATATAAATTTGTATGAAAATCTATATACAAATACACATAAAATAACATAAATTTGTATAAAATTTGTTTCAAAATATATACGAATACACACAATAAAATAAAGTAATTTTTTTTAAAATGTATATATAAAATACACATAAAATGATGTAAATACGTAGAAAAATATATATACAAAATAAACATGACAAAAAGCTAATTCGTATCAAAATAAATAAACAAAATTCCAATAAAAGAATGTATATTTCTAGGAAAAAAAATGAAAAATTTAAATCAAATAGCTAAAATTTTTATAAAAATATATACTAAAAAATAAATAATTTAAATTTGTATGGAAATAGATATACAAAATACATTTAAAATTAGGTAAATTTGTATTGAAATACATATTCAAAATACACTTAAAATAAAGTAAATTTGTATGAAAATATATAAACAAATACACATAAAATAACTTAAATTTGATAAAATATATATACAAAATATACATTAAATATTTTAAATATGTATAAAAATATATTATATTATATATATTTTTATTGATATTTACGTTAATTATGTGTATTTTGTATATGTTTTCTCATAGAAATTTACATTATTTTATTGCTATTTTGTCTATTTATTTTGATACGAATTACATGATTATTTGTGTATTTTGTACATTTTTTTATACGTATTTACATTATTTAATGTGTATTTTTTTTATATATTTTATACAAATTTACGTTATTATATGTTTATTTGTATAAGTATTTTGATACAAATTTACATTATTTTATGTATTTTGTATATATATTTCAATTCAAATTTAGCTTATTTTATGTGTATTTTGTATATCTATTTATTTTAATACAAAATCAAATATTTTATGTTTTTTCGTATATATATTTAAAAAAAATGCGTTATTTTATGGGTATTTTGCATCTTAATTTTCATACAAATTTACATTATTTTATTAATATTTTCTGTATTTATTTTGATACGATTTTACATTATTTTATTTGTGTTTTGTATATATTTTTTTATACATATTTACATTATTTAATGTTTTTTTTGTATATATATTTGATACAAATTTACATTATTTTAAGTCTAGATGTTTATATATTTTCATTCAAATTTACATTATTTTATGTGTATTTTGTATATGTATTTCAATACAAATTTACCTAATTTTATATGTTTTTTGTATATTTATTTTCATACAAGTTTAAATTATTTTTGTGTATTTCTGTATATAGTTTTATACAAATTTAGGTTATTTTATGTGTATTTTGTATATCTATTTTCATACAAATACACATTCTTTTCATGATATTTTGTTTATTTATTTTGACACGAATTAACATTATTTAATGTGTATTTTGTATATATATTTTTATATGTATTTACATTATTTCAAGTGTATTTTGTATATATATTTCCATAGAAATCTACGTTATTTTATGTGTATTCGTATATATATTTTGAAATAAATTTACATTGTTTTATATGTATTTTGCATATTTTTTCAATACAAATTTACCGTATTGTATGTGCATTTTGTATATTAATTTTAATACAAATTTGATTAATCTATGTGTATTTTTGTATATGTATTTTTATAAAAATATGCTTTATTTTATGGGTATTTTGCATCTTTATTTTCATACAAATTTACATTATTTTATTGATATTCTGTGTATTTATTTTGATATGATTTTACATTATTCTATGTGTATTTTGTATATATATTTTATATAAAATGTATTTGTTTTCATTTCATACAAATCTACATTATTTTATGTGTTTTTTGTACATGTATTTAAATACAAATTTAACTAGTTATATGTGTATTTTGTATATCTATTTTGTATGTATATTTTCATAGAAATTTACTCTATTTTATGAGTATTCGTATATATATTTTGATACAAATTTACATTATTGATGTGTATTTTGCATATCTATTTCAATACAAATTTACTTTATTGTACGTGCATTTTGTATATTTATTTTATTACAAATTTAATTATTTTATATGTATTTTTGTATATATATTTTTATGCAAATATGCGTTATTATATGGATATTTTGCATCTTTATTTTCATACAAATTTACATTATTTTATTGATATTCTCTTTATTTATTTTGATTCGATTTAACATTATTCTATGTGTATTTTGTATATATTTTTTATACATATTTACATTATTTAATGTTCATTTTGTATATATATTTTATCCAAATTTACATTATTTTATGTGTATTTGTTTATATATTTTCATACAAATTTACACTATTTTATGTGTTTTTTGTATATATATTTTCCTACGTATTTAAATTATTTTATGTGTATTTTGTATATACATTTTCATAAAAAAATTACGTTATTTTATTGTGTGTATAAGTATATATTTTGATACAAATTTTATACAAATTCATGTTATTTAATGTGTATTGGTATATATATTTTCATACACATTTATATTATTTTATGTTTATTTTGTATATTTATTTCATTCAATTTTAGATTATTTTATGTGTATATTTGTATTTGTATTTAGGTTATTTTATGTGTATTTTGTATATATATTTTCATCCAAAATTACAATATTTTGTTGGTATTTTCTTAATTTAATTCTATACGAGTTTAGATTATTTCATAGGTATTTTGCATACATATTTTTATACTCATTTACATTATCTAATGTGTGTTTTGTATACATATTTTTATGCAAATTTATTTTATGTTCATTTTTGTACATATATTTTTATAGAAATTTGCGTTATTTTATGTATATAGTTTTATATAAATTTACGTTATTTTATGTGCATTTTGTATATTTATATTTATACAAATACACATTCTTTTATTGGTATATTGTTTATTTACATTTATACGAATTTACATTATTTTATGTGTATTTTGTATACATTTTTTTATACGTATTTACTTAATTTTATGTGTATTTTGTATATGTATTTTATAGAAATCTACGTTATTTTATGTGTATTCGTATATATATTTTGAAACAAATTTACATTATTTTATATGTATTTTGCATATCTATTTCAATACAAATTTACCTTATTGTATGTGCATTTTGTATATTTATTTTAATACAAATTCAAATATTTTATGTGTATTTTGGTATCAATAATTAAAAAAAAAAAAGGGTTATTTTATAGGTATTTTGCATCTTAATTTTCATACAAATTTACATTATTTTATTAATATTCTGTGTATATATTTTGATACGATTTTACATTATTCTATTTGTGTTTTGTATATATTTATTTTATACATATTTACATTTTTTAATGTGTATTTTGTATATATATTTCATACAAATTTACGTTATTATATGTGTATTTGTTTATATATTTTCTTTCAAATTTACATTATTTTATTTGTATTTTGTATATGTATTTCAATACAAATTAACCGAATTTTATGTGTATTTTGTATATTTCTTTTCATACAAATTTAAATTAAATTAATATATATTTGAATGAAAATAAATTTACAAAATACACATAACATAACTAAAATTTGTATTAAAATATATACAAAAATACATAGAAATAATTTGAGTTTGTATGAAAATAGATATATAAAATACACAAAATTATTTAAATTTCCTTTGAAATGTATATACAAAATAGCCATAAAATATTGTAAATTTGTGTCAAAATATATAAACAAATACACATAAAATAACGTAAATTTGAATGAAAAATATATACAAAATACACATAGAATAATGTCAATTCGTATCAAAATGAATGAGCAGAATATCAATAAAATAATGTAAATTTGTATGAAAATAAAGATGCAAAATACCCAAAAAATATAGCATATGTTTATAAAAATACAGATACAAAAATACACATCGAATAATTAAATTTGTATTAAAATTAATATACAAAAGGCACATACAATAAAGAAAATTTGTATTGAAACAGATATCGGAATACACATAAATAATGTAAATTTGTATCAAAATATATATACGAATACACATAAAATAGAGTAAATTTCTATAAAAATATATATTAAAAATACATATATCTATATATATATATATATATATATATATATATATATATATATATATATATATATATATATATATATATATATATATATATATATATATATATATATATATATATATATATATAAAAATATATATATATATATATATCAAATACACCTAAAATAATGAGAATTCGTATCAAAATCAATAAACAAAATTCCGATAAAAGAACGTACAAATTTACATTATTTTATGTGTATTTTGTACATGTATTTAAATACAAATTTAACTAATTATATGTGTATTTTGTATATCTATTTTCATACAAATTGAAATCTATTTTTTTGTTTTTTTTGTATATATTTTTATTCAAATTTTCGTAATTTTATATGTATTTTGTATATTTATTTCACTACAAATATACGTTCTTTTATCGAAATTTCGTTTATTTATTTTGATACGAATTTTCATTTTTTTAGGTGTATTTGATATATATATTTTTATACTTATTTGCATAATTTTATATGTATTTTGAATATATATTTTCATAGAAATTTACCCTATATGTATATACAAAAAAACACAAAAATATTTTAAATTTGTATGAAAATAAATACACGAAATACACATAAAATTAGGTAAATTTGTATTGAAATACATATACAAAATACACTTAAAATAATGTAAATTTGAATGAAATTATATAAACAAATACACTTAAAATAACGTTAATTTGTATAAAATATATATAAAAATACACATAAAATAATGAAAATATGTATAAAAAAATATATACAAAAGACAAATAGTATAATATAAAATCGTATCAAAATATATACACAGGATATTAATAAAATAATGTACATTTGTATGAAAACTAAGATGCAAAATACCTATAAAATAACGCATTTTTTATAAAATTATATATACCAAAATACACATAAAATATTTGAATTTGTATTAAAATAAATATACAAAATGCACAAACAGTAAGGTAAATTTGTATTGAAATCGATATGCAAAATACATATAAAACAATGTAAATTTGTTTCAAAATATATATACGAATACACATAAAATAACGTAGATTTCTATAAATATATATATATATATATATATATATATATATATATATATATATATATATATATATATATATATATATATATATATATATATATATACAAAATACAAATAAAATTAAGTAAATACGAATCAAAAATGTATACAAAATACACATAAAATAATGTAAATTCGTATAAATATAAATAAACAATATACCAATAAGAGAATGTGTATTTGTATAAATATAAATATACAAAATGCATATAAAATAACGTAAATTTGTATAAAACTATATACAAAAATACACAGAAGTAATTAAATTTGTATGAAAATAGATATACAAAATACACACAAAATAAGCTAAAATTGAATTGAAATATATATACAAAATACATAAAATAAAGTAAATTCGTTTCAAAATATTTTTAACAAATACACATATAATAACGTAAATTTGTAAAAAAAATATATAAACAAAATACACATTAAGTAATGTAAATACGTATAAAAAAAATATTTACAAAATACACAAATAATCAAGTCATTCGTATCAAAATAAATAAACAAAAAATTTATTAAATAATGTAAATTTGTATGAGAAAACATATACAAAATACACATAAAATAACGTCTTAAGTTTCTGTAAAAATATATATACTAAAATGGACATAAAATTAGTTGACATAAAAAAATATATACAAAACACTCATTAGATAATGTAAATGAGTATAAAAATATGTATACAAAATACCTATGAAATAATCCAAATTCGTATTGAGTTAAATTAAGAAAATAAAAATAAAATAATGTAATTTTGGATGAAAATATATATAGAAAACACACATAAAATAACCTAAATACAAATACAAATATACACATTAAATAATTTAAAATTGAATGAAATAGATATACAAAATAAACATAAAATAAGGTAAATTTGTAATAAAATATATGTAAGAATACACATGAAATAATATAAATTTGTTTGAAAATATATATACAAATACACATAAAATAACATAAATTTGTATAAAATTTGTTTCAAAATATATACGAATACACACAATAAAATAACGTAAATTTTTATAAAATGTATATATAAAATACACATAAAATAATTTAAATACGTAGAAAAATATATATACAAAATACACATAAAATAATGTAAATTCGTAAAAAATTAAATACACAAAATTCCAATAAAAGAATGTATATTTAGAAAATATATACAAAAAACAAATAAAATAACTAAAATTTGTATAAAAATATATACAAAAATACACAAAAATAATTTAAATTTGTTTGAAAATAGATATGCAAAATACACATAAAGTTAGGCAAATTTGTATTGAAATACGTATACAAAACTCACATAAAATAATGTAAATTTGTATGAAAATATATAAACAAATACATATAAAATAACGTAAATTTGGATAAAATATATATACAAAATATTCATTAAATATTTTAAATATGTATAAAAATATATTATATTATATATATATTTTTATTGATATTTGCGTTAATTATGTGTATTTTGTATATGTTTTCTCATAGAAATTTACATTATTTTATTGCTATTTTGTCTATTTATTTTGATACGAATTACATGATTATTTGTGTATTTTGTACATTTTTTTATACGTATTTACATTATTTAATGTGTATTTTGTTTATATATTTTTATACAAATTTACGTTATTATATGTGTATTTGTATAAGTATTTTGATACAAATTTACATTATTTTATGTATTTTGTATATATATTTCAATTCAAATTTAGCTTATTTTATGTGTATTTTGTATATCTATTTATTTTAATACAAAATCAAATATATTATGTTTTTTCGTATATATATTTTTATAAAAAAATGCGTTATTTTATGGGTATTTTGCATCTTAATTTTCATACAAATTTACATTATTTTATTAATATTTTCTGTATTTATTTTGATACGATTTTACATTATTTTATTTGTGTTTTGTATATATTTTTTTATACATATTTACATTATTTAATTTGTTTTTTGTATATATATTTGATACAAATTTACATTATTTTAAGTCTAGATGTTTATATATTTTCATTCAAATTTAACTTATTTTATGAGTATTTTGTATATGTATTTCAATACAAATTTACCAAATTTTATATGTTTTTTGTATATTTATTTTCATACAAGTTTAAATTATTTTTGTGTATTTTTGTATATAGTTTTATACAAATTTAGGTTATTTTATGTGTATTTTGTATATCTATTTTCATACAAATACACATTCTTTTCATGATATTTTGTTTATTTATTTTGACACGAATTAACATTATTTAATGTGTATTTTGTATATATATTTTGATACGTATTTACATTATTTCAAGTGTATTTTGTATATATATTTCTATAGAAATCTACGTTATTTTATGTGTATTCGTATATATATTTTGAAACAAATTTACATTGTTTTATGTGTATTTTGCATATTTTTTCAATACGAATTTACCGTATTGTATGTGCATTTTGTATATTAATTTTAATACAAATTTGATTAATCTATGTGTATTTTTGTATATGTATTTTTATAAAAATATGCTTTATTTTATGGGTATTTTGCATCTTTATTTTCATACAAATTTACATTATTTTATTGATATTCTGTGTATTTATTTTGATATGATTTTACATTATTCTATGTGTATTTTGTATATATATTTTATATAAAATGTATTTGTTTTCATTTCATACAAATCTACATTATTTTATGTGTTTTTTGTACATGTATTTAAATACAAATTTAACTAGTTATATGTGTATTTTGTACATCTATTTTGTATGTATATTTTCATAGAAATTTACTCTATTTTATGAGTATTCGTATATATATTTTGATACAAATTTACATTATTGATGTGTATTTTGCATATCTATTTCAATACAAATTTACTTTATTGTACGTGCATTTTGTATATTTATTTTATTACAAATTTAATTATTTTATATGTATTTTTGTATATATATTTTTATGCAAATATGCGTTATTATATGGATATTTTGCATCTTTATTTTCATACAAATTTACATTATTTTATTGATATTCACTTTATTTATTTTGATTCGATTTAACATTATTCTATGTGTATTTTGTATATATTTTTTTATACATATTTACATTATTTAATGTTCATTTTGAATATATATTTTATCCAAATTTACATTATTTTATGTGTATTTGTTTATATATTTTCATACAAATTTACACTATTTTATGTGTTTTTTGTATATATATTTTCCTAAGTATTTAAATTATTTTATGTGTATTTTGTATATACATTTTCATAAAAAAATTACGTTATTTTATTTTGTATAAGTATATATTTTGATACAAATTTTATACAAATTCATGTTATTTAATGTGTATTGGTATATATATTTTCATACACATTTATATTATTTTATGTTTATTTTGTATATTTATTTCATTCAATTTTAGATTATTTTATGTGTATATTTGTATTTGTATTTAGGTTATTTTATGTGTATTTTGTATATATATTTTCATCCAAAATTACAATATTTTATTGGTATTTTCTTAATTTAATTCTATACGAGTTTAGATTATTTCATAGGTATTTTGTATACATATTTTTATACTCATTTACTTTATCTAATGTGTGTTTTGTATACATATTTTTATGCAAATTTATTTTATGTTCATTTTTGTACATATATTTTTATAGAAATTTGCGTTATTTTATGTATATAGTTTTATATAAATTTACGTTTTTTTATGTGCATTTTGTATATTTATATTTATACAAATACACATTCTTTTATTGGTATATTGTTTATTTACATTTATACGAATTTACATTATTTTATGTGTATTTTGTATACATTTTTTATACGTATTTACTTAATTTTATGTGTATTTTGTATATGTATTTTTATAGAAATCTACGTTATTTTATGTGTATTCGTATATATATTTTGAAACAAATTTACCTTATTTTATATGTATTTTGCATATCTATTTCAATACAAATTTACCTTATTGTATGTGCATTTTGTATATTTATTTTAATACAAATTCAAATATTTTATGTGTATTTTGGTATCAATAATTTAAAAAAAAAGGGTTATTTTATAGGTATTTTGCATCTTAATTTTCATACAAATTTACATTATTTTATTAATATTCTGTGTATATATTTTGATACGATTTTACATTATTCTATTTGTGTTTTGTATATATTTTTTGATTCATATTTACATTATTTAATGTGTATTTTGTATATATATTTCATACAAATTTACGTTATTATATGTGTATTTGTTTATATATTTTCTTTCAAATTTACATTATTTTATTTGTATTTTGTATATGTATTTCAATACAAATTAACCGAATTTTATGTGTATTTTGTATATTTCTTTTCATACAAATTTAAATTAAATTAATATATATTTGAATGAAAATAAATTTACAAAATACACATAACATAACTAAAATTTGTATTAAAATATATACAAAAATACATAGAAATAAGTTGAGTTTGTATGAAAATAGATATATAAAATACACAAAATTATTTAAATTTCTTTTGAAATGTATATACAAAATACCCATGAAATATTGTAAATTTGTGTCAAAATATATAAACAAATACACATAAAATAACGTAAATTTCAATGAAAAATATATACAAAATACACATAGAATAATGTCAATTCGTATCAAAATGAATGAGCAGAATATCAATAAAATAATGTAAATTTGTATGAAAATAAAGATGCAAAATACCCAAAAAATATAGCATATGTTTAAAAAAATACAGATACAAAAATACACATCGAATAATTAAATTTGTATTAAAATTAATATACAAAATGCGTATAAAATAAGGTAAATTTGTATTGAAAAAATATGCAACATACACATTTACTCATACAAATTTATATTATTTTATTGGTATTTTGTTTATTTATTTTGATACGAATTACATGATTATATGTGTATTTTGTACATATTTTTTATACGTATTTACATTATTTAATGTGTATTTTGTTTATATATTTTCATACAAATTTACGTTATTATATGTGTATTTGTTTAAATATTTTGATACAAATTTACTTTATTTCATGTATTTTGTATATATATTTCAATTCAAATTTAGCTTATTTTGAGTGTATTTTGTATATATTTTCATACAAATTTAATTACTTCTGTGTATTTTTGTATATAGTTTTATATAAATTTACGTTATTTTATGTGTATTTTGTATATATATATTTATACAAATACACATTCTTTTATTGGTATTTTGTTTATTTATTTTGATACGAATTTACATTATTTTATGTGTATTTTGTATACATTTTTTATACGTATTTTTTTAATTTTATGTGTATTTTGTATATATATTTTTATAGAAATCTACGTTATTTTATGTGTATTCGAATATATTTTTTGAAACAAATTTACATTGTTTTATATGTATTTTGCATATCTATTTCAATACAAATTTACCTTATTGTATGTGTTTTTTGTATATTTATTTTAATACAAATTTAATTTTTTGATATGTATTTTTGTATATATATTTTTATAAATAAAAAAAAGCGTTATTTTATGGGTATTTTGCCTCTTTATTTTCATACAAATTTCCATTATTTTATTAATATTCTGTGTATTTATTTTGATACCATTTTACAATATTCTGTTTGTGTTTTGTACATATTTTTTTATACAAATTTACGTTATTTTAAGTGTATTTATTTATGTATTTTCATTCAAATTTACATTATTTTATGTGTATTTTGTGTATGTATTTCAATACAAATTTACCTAATTTTATGTGTATTTTGTATATTTATTTTCATACAAATTTAAAATATTTTTGTGTATTTTTGTATATAGTTGTATAAAAATATATATACAAAATACACATTAAATACTGTAAATTCGCGTCAAAATAAATAAACAAAATATCAATAAAAGAATGTGTATTTGTATGAAAATAGATATACAAAATACATATAAAACAACCTAAATTTGTATCAAACTATATACAAAAATACACAAAAATATTTTAAATTTGTATGAAAATAAATATACAAAATACACATAAAATTAGCTAAATTTGTATTGAAATACATATACAAAATACACATAAAATAATGTAAATTTGAATGAAAATACATAAATAAATACACTTAAAATAACGTAAATTTGTATAAAAAAATATGTACAAAACACAAATAGAATATTGTAAAATCGTATCAAAAAAAATACACAGAATATTAATAAAATAATGGAAATTTGTATGAAAATAAAGAGGCAAAATACCCATAAAATAATATATATACCAAAATACACATAGAAAAATTAGATTTGTATTAAAATAAATATATAAAAAACACATACAATAAGGTAAATTTGTATTGAAATAGATATGCAAAATACATATAAAACAATGTAAATTTGTTTCAAAATATATATACGAATACACATAAAATAACGTAAATTTCTATAAAAATATATATACAAAATACATATAAAATGAAGTAAATACGTATAAAAAAATGTATACAAAATACACATAAAATAAGGTAAATTCGTATTAAAATAAATAAAAAAATACCAATAAAAGAATGTGTATTTGTATAAATATAAATATACAAAATACACATAAAATAACGTAAATTTATATAAAACTATATACAAAAATACACAGAAGTATTTTAATTTGTATGAAAATAGATATACAAAATAAGGTAAATTCGTTTTAAATTCAATAAACAAAATTCAGATAAAAGAACATATATTTGTAGAAAAATAAATATACAAAATAAACATAAAATAACGAAAATTTGTATGACAATATATATACAAAATACACATGTATTTTGTATATCTATTTTCACACAAATTTAATTACTTTTGTGTATTTTTGCATATAGTTTTATATAAATCTACGTTATTTTATTTGTATTTTGTATATTTATATTTATACTATACACATTCTTTTATTAGTATTTTGTTTATTTATTTTGATACGAGTTTACATTATTTTATGTGTATTTTGTATACCTTTTTTTATACGTATTTATTTCATTTTATGTGTATTTTGTATATTTATTTTCATAGAAATCTACGTTATTTTATGTGTATTCGTATATATATTTTGAAAAAATTTTACATGGGTTTATATGTATTTTGCATATCTATTTCAATACAAATTTACCTTATTGTATGTGCATTTTGTATATCTATTTTAATACAAATTCAAATATTTTATGTGTGTCTTGGTATATATATTTTTTAAAAAAATGCGTTATTTTATGGGTATTTTGCATCTTAATTTTCATACAAATTTACATTATTTTATTAATATTCTGTGTATTTATTTTGATACGATTTTATATTATTCTATTTGTGTTTTGTATATATTTTTTTTATACATATTTACATTATTTAATGTGTATTTTTTATATATATTTTATACAAATTTACGTTATTTTAAGTGTATTTGTTTATATATTTCATTCAAATTTACATTATTTTATGTGTATTTAGTAAATGTATTTCAATACAAATTTACCTAATTTTATGTTTTTATATTTTATATTTTCATACAAATTAAAATTATTTTTTTGTATTTTTGTATATAGTTTTATACAAATTTAGGTGATTTTATGTGTATATTGTATATCTATTTTCATACAAATACACATTCTTTTATTGATATTTTGTTTATTTATTTTGACGCGAATTTACATTATTTAATGTGTATTATATATATATATATATATATATATATATATATATATATATATATATATATATATATATATATATATATATATATATATATATATATATATATATATATATATATATATATATATATATATATATTTATACGTGTTTACATCATTTGATGTGTATTTTGTATATATATTTCTATAGAAATCTACGTTGATTTATGAGTATTCGTATATAGATTTTGAAATAAATTTACACTTTTATGTGTATTTTGCATATTTTTTCAACACAAATTTTCCTTATTGTATATGCATTTTGTATATTAATTTTAATACAAATTTAATTATGCTATGTGTATTTTTGTATATGTATTTTTATAAAAATATGCTTTATTTTATGGGTATTTTGCATTTTTATTTTCATACAAATTTACATTATTTTATTTATATTCTGTTTATTTTTTTTAACAATTTTACATTATTCTATGTGTATTTTGTATATCTATTTTTATACGTATTTACTTAATTTTATGTGTATTTTGTATATATATTTTTATAGAAATCTACGTTATTTTATGTGTATTCGTATATATATTTTGAAACAAATTTACATTGTTTTATATGTATTTTTGCATATCTCTTTCAATACAAGTTTACCTTATTGTACGTGCATTTTGTATATTTATTTCAATACAAATTTAAATATTTTATGTGTATTTTGGTATATATATTTTTATTAGAAATGCGCTATTTGATGGGAATTTTGCATCTTTATTTTCATACAAATTTACATTATTTTATTAATATTCGGTGTATTTATTTTGATACGATTTCACATTATTCTATTTGTTTTTTGTATATATTTTTTTATACATATTTACACTATTTAATGTGTATCTTGCATATATATTTCATACAAATTTATTATCTATTATTTATTTTCATACAAATACACATTCTTTTCATGATATTTTGTTTATTTGTTTTGACACGAATTTACCTAGATATGTATTTTGTATATATATATTTTTACGTATTTACATAATTTCATGTGTATTTTATATATATATTTCTCTAGAAATCTACGTTATTTTATGTGTATTCGTATATATATTTTGAAACAAATTTACTTTGTTTTATATGTATTTTTGAATATCTCTTTCAATACATATTTACCTTACTGTATATGCATTTTGTATATTTATTTCAATACAAATTTAAATATTTTATGTGTATTTTGGTAAATATATTTTTATAAAAAATGCGCTATTTTATGGGAATTTTGCATCTTTCTTTTCATACAAATTTAAATTATTTTATTGATATTCTGTGTATTTATATTGATAGGATTTTACATTATTCTATTTCATTTTTGTATATATTTTTTTATACATATTTACATTATTTAATGTGTATTTTGAATATATATTTCATAGAAATTTACGTTTGAAAATATGTTTCAAAATATATACGAATACACACAATAAAATAACGTAAATTTTTATGAAAATGTATATATAAAATACACATAAAATGATTTAAATACGTAGAAAAATATATGTACAAAATACACATAAAATAATGTAAATTCGTAAAAAATTAGGTACACAAAATTCTAATAAAAGAATGTATATTTGTATGAAAATATATATACAAAAAACAAATAAAAATTGTATTGTATAATATATATAAAATCCACAAAAATAATTCAAATTTGTTTGAAAATAGATATGCAAAATATGTGTATTTTGTATATATATTTCAATTCAAATTTAGCTTATTTTGTGTGTATTTTGTATATATTTTCATACAAATTTAATTACTTCTGTGTATTTTTGTATATAGTTTTATATAGATTTACGTTATTTTATGTGTATTTTGTATATTTATATTTATACAAATACACATTCTTTTATTGGTATTTTGTTTATTTATTTTGATACGAATTTACATTATTTTATGTGTATTTTGTATACATTTTTTTATACGTATTTACTTCATTTTATGTGTATTTTGTATATATATTTTTTATAGAAATCTACGTTATTTTATGTGTATTCGTATATATATTTTGAAACAAATTTACATTGTTTTATATGTATTTTGCATATCTATTTCAATACAAATTTCCCTTATTGCATGTATTTTTTGTATATTTATTTTAATACAAATTTTATTTTTTGATGTGTATTTTGGTATATATATTTTTATAAATAAAAAAAATGCGTTATTTTATGGGTATTTTGCTTCTTTATTTTCATACAAATTTACATTATTTTATTAATATTCTGTGTATTTATTTTGATACGATTTTATATTATTCTATTTGTGTTTTGTACATATTTTTTTATTCAAATTTACGTTATTTTAAGTGTATTTGTTTATGTATTTTCATTCAAATTTACATTATTTTATGTGTATTTTGTGTATGTATTTCAATACAAATTTACCTAAATTTATGTGTGTTTTGTATATTTATTTTCATACAAATTTAAAATATTTTTGTGTATTTTTGTATGTAGTTTGATACAAATTTAGGTTATTTTATGTGTATTTTGTATATCTATTTTCATACAAATACATATTCTTTTATTGATATTTTGTTTATTTATTTTGACGCGAATTTACATTATTTAATGTGTATTTTGTATATATATTTTTATACGTATTTACATCATTTCATGTGTATTTTGTATAGTTTTAAACAAATTTATATTATTTAATGTGTATTTTGTATATATATATTTATACAAATACACATTTTTTTATTGGTATTTTGTTTATTTATTTTGATACTAATTTACATTATTTTATGTGTATTTTGTATACATTTTTTATACATATTTACATTATTTAATGTGTATTTTGTATATTTTAAAATCTACCTTATTTCATGTGTATTCGTATATATATTTTGAAACAAATTTACATTGTTTATATGTATTTTGCATATCGATTTTTGTGTATTCTGTATTTATTATTGTTATACATAGAATAATGTAAAATCGTATCAAAATAAGAACACAGAATATCAATAAAATAATTTAAATTTGTATGAAAATAAAGATGCAAAATACCCATAAGATAAAGCATTTTTTTTTTAAATACATATACAAAAATACACATAGAATAATTAAATTTGTATTAAAATTAATATACAAAATGCACACATACAATAAGGTAAATTTGTATTGAAAAAAAAACGCAAAATACAAAAAAACCGTGTAAATTTGTTTCAAAATATATATACGAATACACATAAAATAACGTAGATTTCTATAGAAATATATATACAAAATACACTTGAAATTATGTAAATACGTATAAAAATATATATACAAAATACATATTAAGTAATGTAAATTCGTGTCAAAATAAATAAACAAAATATCATGTAAAGAATATGTATTTGTATGAAAATAAATAATAGATAATAAATTTGTATGAAATATATTTGCAAGATACACATTAAATAATGCAAATATGTATAAAAAAAATATATACAAAAAACAAATAGAATAATGTAAAATCGTATTAAAATAAATACACCGAATATTAATAAAATAATGTAAATTTCTATGAAAATAAAGATGCAAAAATCCCATCAAATAGCGCATTTCTTATAAAAATAAATATACCAAAATACACATAAAACATTTAAATTTGTATTGAAATAAATATACAAAATGCACATACAATAAGGTAAACTTCTATTGAAAGAGATATGCAAAAATACATATAAAACAATGTAAATTTGTTTCAAAATATATATACGAATACTCATAAAATAACGTAGATTTCTATAAAAATATATATACAAAATACACATAAAATTAAGTAAATACGTATAAAAAAATGTAAACAAAATACACATAAAAAAATTTAAATTCGAATCAAAATAAATAAACAAAATACCAATAAAAGAATGTGTATTTGTATAAATATAAATGTACATAATACACATACAAAATAAACATAAAATAAGGTAAATTTGTAATGAAATATATGTACAAAATACAAATAAAATAATGTAAATTTATATGAAAATATATATACAAATTCACATAAAATTCCATGAATTTGTATAAAATTATATATTCAAAATAAACATTAAATAATGTAAATGCGTATAAAAATATATATACAAAGTACATATAAAATAATACAAATTTAATTATTCTATGTGTATTTTTGTATGTGTATTTTCATAAAAAAAATGATTTATTTTATGAGTATTTTGCATCTTTATTTTCATACAAATTTACATTATTTTATTGATATTCTGTGTATTTATTTTGATACGATTTTCCATTATTCTATGTATATTTTGTATATATATTTCATACAAATGAACGTTATTTTATGTAAATTTGTTTTCATTTCATACAAATTTACATTATTTTATGCGTATTTTGTACATGTATTTAAATGCAAATTTAACTAATTATATGTGTATTATGTATATCTATTTTCATGCAAATCGAAATTAATTTTGTGTATTTTAGTATATATTTTTATTCAAATTTTCGTAGTTTTATGTGTATTTTGTATATTTATTTTCCTACAAATATACGTTCTTTTATCGGAATTTTGTTTATTTATTTTGATACGAATTTTCATTATTTTAGGTGTATTTGATATATATATTTTTATACTTATTTACATAATTTTATATGTATTTTGGATATATATTTTCATAGAAATTTACTCTATATGTATATACAAAAAAACACAAAAGTAATTTAAATTTGTATGAAAATAAATATACAAAATACACATAAAATTAGGTAAATTTGTATTTAAATACATATACAAAATACACGTAAAATAAAGTAAATTTGAATGAAATTATATAAACAAATACACTTAAAATAACGTTAATTTGTATAAAATATATATAAAAAATACACATTAAATAATGAAAATATGTATAAAAAAATATATACAAAACACAAATAGTATAATATAAAATCTTGTCAAAATATATACACAGAATATTAATAAAATAATGTACATTTGTATGAAAACTAAGATGCAAAATACCTATAAAATAACGCATTTTTTATAAAATTATATATACCAAAATACACATAAAATATTTGAATTTGTATTAAAATAAATATACAAAATGCACATACAATAATGTAAATTTGTATTGAAATAGATATGCAAAATACATATAAAACAATGTAAATTTGTTTCAAAATATATATACGAATACATATAAAATAACGTAGATTTCTATAAATTTATATATACAAAATAGAAATAAAATTAAGTAAATACGAATCAAAAATGTATACAAAATACACATAAAATAATGTAAATTCGTATAAATATAAATAAACAAAATACCAATAAGAGAATGTGTATTTGTATAAATATAAAATAACGTAAATTTGTATAAAACTATATACAAAAATACACAGAAGTAATTAAATTTGTATGAAAATAGATATACAAAATAAACACAAAATAAGCTAAATTTGAATTGAAATATATATACAAAATACATGAAATAAAGTAAATTCGTTTCAAAATATTTTTAACAAATACACATATAATAACGTAAATTTGTAAAAAAATATATAAACAAAATACACATTAAGTAATGTAAATACGTATAAAAAAAAATTTACAAAATACACAAATAATGAAGTCATTCGAATCAAAATAAATAAACAAAAAACTAATTAAATAATGTAAATTTGTATGAGAAAACATATACAAAATACACATAAAATAACGTTTTAAGTTTCTATAAAAATATATGTACAAAAATGCACATAAAATTATTTTGCATAAAAAAATATATACAAAACACACATTAGATAATGTAAATGAGTATAAAAATACGTATACAAAATACCTATGAAATAATCTAAATTCGTATCGAGTTAAATTAAGAAAATAACAATAAAATAATGTAGTTTTGGATGAAAATATATATAGAAAACACACATAAAATAACCTAAATAAAAATACAAATATACACATTAAATAATTTAAAATTGAATGAAATAAATATACAAAATAAACATAAAATAAGGTAAATTTGTAATAAAATATATGTAAGAATACACATGAAATAATATGAATTTGTATGAAAATATATATACAAATACACATAAAATAACATAAATTTAAATAAAATTTGTTTCAAAATATATACGAATACACACAATAAAATAACGTAAATTTTATGAAAATGTATATATAAAATACATAAAATAATTTAAATACGTAGAAAATATATATACAAATACACATAAAATAATGTAAATTGTTAAAAATTAAATACACGAAATTCAATAAAAGAATGTATATTTGTAGGAAAATATATACAAAAACAAATAAAATAACTAAAATTTGTATAAAATATATAAAAATACAAAAATAATTTAAGTTTGTTTGAAAATAGATATGCAAAATACATATAAAGTTAGGCAAATTTGTATTGAAATACATATACAAAACTCAAATAAAATAATGTAAATTTATATGAAAATATATAAACAAATACATATAAAATCACGTAAATTTGGATGAAATATATATACAAAATATACATTAAATATTTTAAATATGTATAAAAATATATTATATTATATATATTTTTATTGATATTTGCGTTAATTATGTGTATTTTGTATATGTTTTCTCATAGAAATTTACATTATTTTATTGGTATTTTGTCTATTTATTTTGATAAGGATTACATGATTATTTCTGTATTTTGTACATTTTTTTTATACGTATTTACATTATTTAATGTGTATTTTGTTTATATATTTTTATACAAATTTACGTTACTATATGTGTATTTGTATAAGTATTTTGATACAAATTTACATTATTTTATGTATTTTGTATATATATTTCAATTCAAATTTATCTTATTTTATGTGTATTTTGTATATCTGTTTATTTTAATACAAAATCAAATATTTTATGTTTTTTCGTATATATATTTAAAAAAAAAAGCTTTATTTTATGGGTATTTTGCTTCTTAATTTTCATACAAATTTACATTATTTTATTAATATTTTCTGTATTTATTTTGATACGATTTTACATTATTTTATTTGTGTTTTGTATATATTTTTTTATTCATATTTACATTATTTAATGTGTTTTTTGTATATATATTTGATACAAATTTACATTATTTTAAGTGTAGATGTTTATATATTTTCATTCAAATTTACATTATTTTATGTGTATTTTGTATATGTATTTCAATACAAATTTACCTAATTTTATATGTTTTTTGTATATTTATTTTCATACAAGTTTAAAAAAAAATTTGTTTATTTTTGTATATAGTTTTATACAAATTTAGGTTATTTTATGTGTATTTTGTATATCTATTTTCATACAAATACACATTCTTTTCATGATATTTTGTTTATTTATTTTGACACGAATGAACATTATTTAATGTGTATTTTGTATATATATTTTTATACGTATTTACATTATTTCAAGTGTATTTTGTATATATATTTCTATAGAAATCTACATTATTTTATGTGTATTCGTATATATATTTTGAAACAAATTTACATTGTTTTATGTGAATTTTGCATATTTTTTCAATACAAATTTACCTTATTGTATATGCATTTTGTATATTAATTTTAATACAAATTTGATTAATCTATGTGTATTTTTGTATATGTAATTTTATAAAAATATGCTTTATTTTATGGGTATTTTGCATCTTTATTTTCATACAAATTTACATTATTTTATTGATATTCTGTGTATTTATTTTGATATGATTTTACATTATTCTATGTGTATTTTGTATATATATTTTATATAAAATATATTTGTTTTCATTTCATACAAATTTATTTTATGTGTTTTTTGTACATGTATTTAAATACAAATTTAACTAGTTATATGTGTATTTTGTATATCTGTTTTGTATGTATATTTTCATAAAAATTTACTCTATTTTATGAGTATTCGTATATATATTTTGATACAAATTTACATTATTGATGTGTATTTTACATATCTATTTCAATACAAATTTACTTTATTGTACGTGCATTTTGAATATTTATTTTAATACAAATTTAATTATTTTATATGTATTTTTGTATATATATTTTTATGCAAATATGCGTTATTATATGGATATTTTGCATCTTTATTTTCATACAAATTTACATTATTTTATTGATATTCTCTTTATTTATTTTGATTCGATTTAACATTATTCTATGTGAATTTTGTATATATATTTTTTATACATATTTACATTATTTAATGTTCATTTTGTATATATATTTTATCCAAATTTACATTATTTTATGTGTATTTGTTTATATATTTTCATACAAATTTACATTATTTTATGTGTTTTTTGTATATATATTTTTCTACGTATTTAAATTTTTTTATGTGTATTTTGTATATACATTTTCATAAAAAAATTACGTTATTTTATTGTGTGTATAAGTATATATTTTGATACAAATTTTATACAAATTCATGTTATTTAATGTGTATTTGTATATATATTTTCATACAAATTTATATTATTTTATGTGTATTTTTTCATATATTCCATTACAAATTTACCTTATTTTATGTTTATTTTGTATATTTATTTCATTCAATTTTAAATTATTTTATGTGTATATTTGTATTTGTATTTAGGTTATTTTATGTGTATTTTGTATATATATTTTCATCCAAAATTACAATACTTTATTGGTATTTTCTTAATTTAATTCGATACGAATTTAGATTATTTCATAGGTATTTTGTATACATATTTTTATACTCATTTACTTTATCTAATGTGTGTTTTGTATATATTTTTATGCAAATTTATTTTATGTTCATTTTTGTATATATATTTTATAGAAATTTGCGTTATTTTATGTATATAGTTTTATATAAATTTACGTTATTTTATGTGCATTTTGTATATTTATATTTATACAAATACACATTCTTTTATTGGTATATTGTTTATTTACATTTATACGAATTTACATTATTTTATGTGTATTTTGTATATATTTTTTTATACGTATTAACTTAATTTTATGTGTATTTTGTATATGTATTTTTATAGAAATCTACGTTATTTTATGTGTATTCGTATATATATTTTGAAACAAATTTACATTATTTGATATTTATTTTGCATATCTATTTCAATACAAATTTACCTTATTGTATGTGCATTTTGTATATTTATTTTAATACAAATTCAAATATTTTATGTGTATTTTGGTATCAATAATTTAATAAAAAATGCGTTATTTTATAAGCATTTTGTATCTTAATTTTCATACAAATTTACATTATTTTATTATTATTCTGTGTATATATTTTGATACGATTTTACATTATTCTATTTGTGTTTTGTATATATTTTTTTTATACATATTTACATTATTTAATGTGTATTTTGAATATATATTTCATACAAATTTACGTTTTTATATGTGTATTTGTTTATATATTTTCTTTCAAATTTACATTATTTTATGTGTATTTTGTATATGTATTTCAATACAAATGAACCTAATTTTATGTGTATTTTGTATATTTCTTTTCATACAAATTTAAATTAAATTAATATATATTTGAATGAAAATAAATTTACAAAATACACATAACATAACTAAAATTTGTATTAAAATATATACAAAAATACATAGAAATAATTTGAGTTTGTATGAAAATAGATATACAAAATACACATAAAACTAGGTAAATTTCTTTTGAAATGTATATACAAAATACCCATAAAATATTGTAAATTTGTGTCAAAATATATAAACAAATACACATAAAATAACGTAAATTTGTATGAAAAATATATACAAAATACACATAGAATAATGTCAATTCGTATCAAAATGAATGAGCAGAATATCAATAATAAAATATGTAAATTTGTATGAAAATAAAGATGCAAAATACCCAAAAAATAAAGCATATATTTATAAAAATACAGATACAAAAATACACATCGAATAATTAAATTTGTATTAAAATTAATATACAAAATGCATATATAATAAGGTAAATTTGAATTGAAAAAATATGCAACATACACGTTTACTCATACAAATTTTTATTATTTTATTGGTATTTTGTTTATTTATTTTGATACGAATTACATGATTATATGTGTATTTTGTACATATTTTTTTATACGTATTTACATTATTTAATGTGTATTTTGTTTATATATTTTCATACAAATTTACGTTATTATATGTGTATATGTATAAATATTTTGATACAAATTTTCTTTATTTCATGTATTTTGTATATATATTTCAATTCAAATTTAGCTTATTTTGTGTGTATTTTGTATACATTTTCATACAAATTCAATTACTTTTGTGTATTTTTGTATATAGTTTTATATAAATTTACGTACTTTTTTGTGTATTTTGTATATTTATATTTATACAAATACACATTCTTTTATTGGTATTTTGTTTATTTATTTTGATACGAACTTACATTATTTTATATGTATTTTGTATACATTTTTTATACATATTTACTTCATTTTATGTGTGTTTTGTAAATATATTTTATAT